>NW_016909027.1:151526-193411 GCF_001483705.2 Eufriesea mexicana | reverse complement strand
CTTTCCTTTTATTTTGCGCTTCGAAACAGACTCGCGGATTGATTTTTAACGCGCACGGTTGGTTTGCGAATCGAAGCCCAGAATTGGACGGCCCGGGGTAAAAAATGAACGGGTTTTCACGGTCGCTGCGGGCGGCGCTGGTGCTAGGCGGTTAAATATTTTCGAGCTTGGCTCAAAAAGGCACGGATAGACGCTGATACCGGCAAATGATCGCGAAGTTAACGCACCACGGCTGTGCGAAAAATCGCCGCGTTAAAGCGGTGCTCGCGTTCCCTTTGTATCTCGCGTTCTCCCGTTTCAACCCCCTTCTGTGTGGCGCAGGGCGCCGAGCAACGTGTCGCACAAAGGGCCACGGTGTCTTCCTTATACGTTAATGCGCTGATGAAGTGCAGCTTCTTGTTCGACGATGTTTCAGCCGAAATCATTTTCATCTGCTCGTACCGGGCGTTGGTGTCGTTTCGCCCGTCCCTTTGTTCCTTTGCTTACGCTCCTCATCTCTACACCACTGCGTCTTTCGCATTTACCCACTTTTTCCTCGCGTAGCATGGCTCCGGAATTCTCTTCGATTTTTCCCTTCCATTCATTTTCACGCCTGCTCCCGTTTACGAGCTTTACGAAGGATATTTATCGATCTTGTAATAAATTAACGCGAAGAGCGAAATTTGAAATTTATTTTTACGAATCGCAGGGAATTAGGAAATTAAATATTTCCCGTTGAATTTCCTGGTCTCCGTTTCGATGCTCGTTGAAGAAATTGGAGAAGCTTGCTGGGATTTGAATTCGGTTCGTAGAATTATTTATGGCAGCACGGGGAACCAGAAAGGAACACGCGCGAGAAAATACAATTAATAATACGAACGTCAAAATTAATTAAAACAGACCCACGGATGTGGTGGGTAAAAGGGAAAAAATATTTGCTCGATCGCATGTTGCAAACTTGTATTTCGATATCGAACGTATAAATTTTTTATTTATATACAATTCCGAGGTTCCAAAATTGTTGAAGATTTCGAGATTGGATTATAAATCCTGTACGTAGAAAATCTTTGCTTATCGTAAGCAATCAGCTGAGATTCTGTGGAACTTCAACCGAATTGCGAACAAATTATCCACTGACTTTATTAGAATATTAATTCGTATTAGCCTCGTAGATCGTCCGATAACGAGGCTCGGAGTCTTTGGAAAAATAAAAATGGATCCCAGTGGGCGCGCATTCGGAACGATGCAGAACTCAATTACGTAATTGATTCAAACGAAGCTTAAGGATACTTAGGCCATTAGCTGCATGAGGATCCTCAATTGACGATATTTGACTTTTACATGTCGAACATGCCTCTCATTGGTTCGACGCGTAACCAGCAACTGCAGCAGCAGCTGCAAGTGCGCAACCTTACGGTTGCTTCTAACTTGGAAGATGATCGAGGGATACAGTAACCTGTACGATTGTTATCTAACACGGTACTCGTTGCCAAACATGTCGCCAGATATTATTATCCACATTGTACGGTCTCGGTATACTCGTTGGGACTTAGGTGGTCTTGTCATGGCATTATTAAACTCTACTTCATTAGCGTTTCTCGCGATTGGTAATCAACAAAGTGCACGTACCCGCAGTTAGGGTGCATTCGGTTCGAGAAGATACGCCTCCGTATATCGATATTGTTGGCTGTTTTGCGATACAACGGGCAAGCAGGTAATTCGGTTGCTTATTGCTGATTGCTACTTACTGTCCCGGGCGCGAGACTTACTTAAAGGGACAGCAATTTTCCTAGAGTGGTTTCCAGCGATTTTCAAAGGCAACCGAATGGAAATTTTATTTCGAACCCGGGAAAGCCGCGGGGAGGCTTTTTTCACGTAGAAAAAGGCTGGAAGATAGCTAAGAAATGGGAGATAGATAAGGGAAATGAGACACGCGAAATGCCCGGAAAGATAAGGGATGTTCGTGGAACCTCGTGCTCCCTGGTGGACGTTTTAATGATAAAATTGTCGAACGTGAAAGTTGGAATTATTAACCGTTTAGGGGGTTCTTCAGCTAATTTAATTCGCTTCCAAAATCTCGATTCTTTTTCTCTTTCTTCCACCGTCTATCTTAAATTCTTGCATTGGAAAATATGCGTGCAACGATATAAAGGTTATATCACACGAAGCGAGAAATCACAACGTCTGAATCTCGCACATTTTCCTTTAACACTTTGACTGTCACGCGACTTTTATGTGGTATGCTCAGGAGACCGTGATAAAATTTCCATTTTTCTTTTATAATGACGAATTATCAAACAATATTAGGAAAAACAACGATGCAAATTATTAATGTCTTCTATTCAAAGTTCTCTATTTATTTACTTTGTTCAAATATTCAAAAATTGGTTAGAATAGAAGAAATATAAATTAGAAAAATTACTACTGTATCACCAGTTGTAACACTGGTGACCATCATGGTAGTCAACGTGTTGAACTTGAAAAATAAGGACGCGCCTATATAATATTTCGACGGAATATTTTATCATGTGGCGTACAAAATGGTCACGACAAAATCATAGTAAACGACCAAAACAGACGAGTTAACCGTTTAATAATTATTACAAATTCGAAGGAAGCAAAGGTCACTGAAGATAAAAGCAGCTTACCTTTATCGCTGGACTTTCTTCTTATTGCAAATTAGATTTTCCGTTAATTTGGAGTTTCAGTCGTTACCTGGTGACCACGCTGGCGGAACATCGTTCGCCAGAAGTGAGAAGTAATTTTCGTTTAACGAAGATTCACGTAGTCGCTGTTGCAGCCGTTTCTCGGATTTCTATTTGCACTGTGGATAAGTGAAAGTTTTACGATTGCACCAGGTATTAGGGAAAATCCAGCCGCGCGTTAAACTGTTTTTTCGCTATGTTTTCCTACGACCGCAGTATAGCGCTCGCGATGGCGGAAATGGCGGTATAAAAGGTTCGAAATTTGCCAATCCTATTAACGTTACTTTAATGCGACACCCTTATGCTTTAATTACAACAATTTCGCGAGAACTTACCTCTGTACACCTCTTTATTCCTCTTATCCTTTTTCGACGATTAAAAATATTTACCTCGAATTTCTTTCTTGCTTTGTATACATTTCGATAATTCATACATATGTACGTACGTTTATTTTTCTGACAAAGTAAGTTTGTCGGTAACATCGCGAAGGTTATGATATTTTTGCAACGATTACAAAGAGGAGAAAAATGAGTGGAAATCTCCGTGAAACTGGATTAAGGTCACGCCAGTTGGACAACCCTTGTCCGCTGAATACAATTGGGAAACAAAAAGGTGCAAGAACGCGGTGACCTTAGGACGTTTTAATTAACTTTTTCTGACGCGGTGCCGTCATTTCATCCAGCACGGTAATACGCGTTGTTTTTTCCCCCTTTTTTCCCTTTTTACCCCTTTTTCCGCGAAAATATGCTTCTATATTTTCTGCCAGTCGTTAGGCATTTGGGGCGTGACTAACACGACCCAAGGACAAACGTTATTCGAAAAAAATCTGACGATTGCAAGCCGCGTCCTGATAAAACGTGCAATTAAAGCAGAATTTTCTTTCCGACGCTTGTGCCGGAGTATTAATAATTAAAGATTCTTTCCGGCAGAGGAACGTTTGGAGCAGGGTGCGGGAAATTTCCTTCAGCCGAGACACGGAAAAGTGAAAGGTGCAAAACGTTAAACGCTTGTTTGCCATGTTCCGGCACGTTTTAGGTGGAACGTGGAGAGAAAAAGGGGTTGGCATAATTTGAAGGACGAAAAAGCTGTACGCGAGCGTTCCTAAAGAGGAAATTCAGGTCGTACGAAATTCTTGCGAGGGTCGTTGAAAATTTGCGTACCTATAAACAAGTGAGCCTGGTAGCGAAGTGAGGTAGCTTACTTTAATAGAATGTAATGTTCGAAGCAATCGTGATTGCCTTCTCTAAGAAGCACAACTTGGCAACGGTACAGGGCCGGGTTTTGCATTCTTTTGGGCATGCTGCCGCCTCGTTTAATAGTCACAGTAATTCCGTGTAATATACCATCGCCGGAATCGCGGGTATTATCTTCGTTTCCGGCTTCTTCTTCTTCCGTTCCGTGTATTTAATTTCCAACTGGTCGAGTTTCGGTACTCGGCGATTTTAGTTTCGATTATGCTTTATTTCCTTGTCGTCCCTTCGCCATTTCCTTGTTTTGTACCGTTTGTACTATTTTCGCGTTGACACCTTTTCATGCTATAGTAATTTCTAGGAAATTATAGCGTTCGACGAGGTCGAAAATTTTCGTGTAATTGCAGCACAGTTTGTATTTACTATTTTCGCATTAACGCCTTCTTATGCTATCGTAATTTCTAGGAAATCATATCGTTTGACAAGATCCAGAATTTTCGTGTAATTACTGCACACGATATTAACCCTTTAAATATCTAGTCCAATTTTAAATTCGAAATAAATTATAAAACGATAAAATATCATATGTTTATATGCTATAAGATCATCGAAGAAATTATCACTTAGGTTAGATCATAGTTCACGGTATTTTAAAAAATTACATCATACGTTCACGAAGAAAGGCACAGTCGGAGTGAAAAATATCGCGAAACCAATTTTGGGGCAGAATTTTCCGCCATCTCCACTCGTTTAGATAAAATCGTTGTATTTCGATTACCAGGAGCATTTCGGCAAATACCGAAGAATGAATTGCGATATCCGCAAGGACGCAAACTTTGGCAATTCCAATTAGAACTGTACAAATACGACAGCCGAGATGGGCAAATAAAATAGTCACACTTCCGAGACCATTGTCGGTTACATTATTATCGTATGGCATTGCAACAGTTAACCGTTGTAATGAAGATACATCGCCGTGGCTAGTAGTTTACCAGTGGGAACTTTGGCCGACAAAGTTGTTAGGTTCAAGTCACTGTTAGTCGCTTTTGAAGTACGTGTCGCCATTGTTTTGCTCGGTGTGCGTAAACGCGTAATTAACACGTCTAGTAATAGGAGCAGGATTAAGCGCTTCCTTAGAATGCAGATTACGCTATTGTCCAACCGCGTTTGAAAATTGACGCGGTCGATGAAAAAGGAGAAACGCTGAAAAATAGATATCGTCGAAGCAATTACGCTGTTATGGAACGTGTATTAAAGTTGCTACCTGGCGGGATGAATGGTGGTAAATCAGCAGCCATTGAGCGTGCTGCTTCATCGTATCGAGTAATTAAAGATTATCGTTTGGCACGGCGAAGCTGCGATTAATCCGCGATAAGGATTGCGAAATAATGTTAATTATACCGATAATTGGCTTTGAATTCGCGTAACGAACTTTCGTTGCACGGCTCCTTACGTCATTGTAGGTGTTACGCCGTTTATATAATGCTGGATAGCAAAACGGTGCCAACTGGCATGTGTGGGTGGCACACAGAGGGGGATTATATTCGGTAACCAGACATTCTGCATAAACGATCATGGTTATTTTTGAGCTTCGTTTCTGAATTCTTCGAACGGATGTCATTCACGAGTCGTGCTCGATTTCCAGTCCTTTAAAATAGACCGTAAAACGTCGATACGCGCGAATATCAGCTTTCGAATCAACTCCGCTTCCACTCTTACTTTTCCCCTTCTTTTCCATGCTCGCGAGTTTAATGTAGCAATTAAATTCCGATAAACTGCAAGTATTTCCACGAATACTCTTTCCAACTGTCTCGAATGTCAATATTTTATAACGTGAAACGTGTAATTTCCAGTATTTGTCACTCCGTTGTGATTACACGAAATTATGCCCGGAGATCGGTCCAATTTATTAATTAAATTTTGGTATTTTATTTCCACGAATTCCGATAAATCCGGCAAATTCCAATAATAACTTGGAACACCGACCTCCTCGCATTCGCTCAGCTAATTACAAAGATTCGCTTGTTCGTGCGTAACAAGCATTTCATCCCTTGGCATTCGAAGGTTAAATTTCATTGCTTCGTCGACGGGCCCCGCGACTTCCTCTGAATTCCCGTTGCCCGAGGCCTGTGCATTATGCACGCGTGGTTATTCGCGAAAAAATAGGGCAGTGGCGGTACGTCTGCAGGTAGGTGGGTAGATTGCATCGCGTTTGTAGGTTGCACTTGCAGCCGTCTTAGACGCGGAAGCTCTCGCAGTCTCGCGTTAACCCTGTCATCCGGCTGCGGAGTACATTCAACGGGTGCAAGCCGTACGCGATTCGCTGTTTCCGGGATCCTTCGTGTAAATCTGGCTTGTAACATGGCGCGCGGGCCACTTTGTTCCTCCGGAAGTTTATTAGTTTTGTTATTTCCATCTGAAAGGGCGCGGTTCGCTAACGAAGCCGCGCATTTGCTTCCGTCGCGGCCTGCTCTTCGTTCTCACGCGATTATCATTATCATGGAAATTCCAAAGAATCATTATACACCGTGTTATTCGGTATCAACGCTGCCGCGCGTTTTAACCCGATACCTTCTCGCTCTGAATGCTCCGAAAAATCGATCCGTCCCGAAAAAAATCTGCAGTTTCGTTGAAAAAGAGAAAAGTCCAGTTGCACTTTGCAAGCTAAATAGCGTGAAATTTCACCCTGCATTTCTTTTTGTAATTCGCCTAGAATAGAACCATTGCTCGGCCCAGTTGCCAGGTTCAACCTGTGTAATAATAAGATTAAGTTTCAATAAATTTTCATACGGGGTGGTTGTTTAATTTCATTTTTAGATCGTTCGGAATTAACGGCGGCGATAAATCGAAACTAAAGAATCTATTTAGTTAATTACGAAAAGAAAACAAAGAGAAGAAAAGAAATTCATCGAGGGATGAAGTAAAAATTGTAGAAATAATTTTTCAATTTTTTGGAGTAATCTGGAAATTCTTTAAGATTAGTTCGTGCCTTTTCCGCGCTGTAATTGTCGGTGGAATTTTTCGTTTTGTCACAACTTCGACTCGTACCGAGGTCCAATTTAATTACCGTCACGCGTAACGAAATTAATTACTGGAACCGCGAAATTCGCTCCTTATTTTATTGCGTTTACTTGTCGTTGGGTCTGGCTGTTTTATTGCGTTTAATTAACATCGCGGCATAAAAGAGTTACGTTGTTTCCTGGGACTAGGTCAAAAATGGCTCTCCTTAGTTTGCTTCCTTCCCATTCGCATCGGAGTAAACGATGCGCCTAATTAACCCTGTTTTCATTGTTTTTACCGTTCAGCCAGCCTGGCCGCGGATTTAAAACCCGGCTGGAAAACGCAAATCCGGACAACAGTTATTCAAACTGAAACTCTCGTCTACTTCAGAATAGAAATTGTATTTTAAACGAACCGCCGCGGTTCGACGGTAGCTCGGGACATTATTAAATGTTCAATTTGTTGCGCGAATAAAACAATGTCAGCCGCTGAAATCTGAAACTTTTAATATTCAACAGCGGAAAGGTGTTTGCAATTCGTTCGAATTCCTTTTTTCCCCTCTCGTTCTCGCTTTGCTTCCTTTTTTATTTTCAATTCGAGCACGCTCGTGCATGAACGTTTCGGCATGATTGAGGTATCGGGGCTGTAAAACCAGGGACTCGGATACTGTTTATTTCTGGTCGGATCGCGTCGAATTACGTGTCCAGTGAAAAGGAAACGGAATGTGGAAGAAAGTTTGGTTATTAAAAGTACCGATTTTTCCCCCTTTTTTTCCGCGACCCAAATCGGCACGGAACTTTCAGATTTGTACATTACCGGGAAGTCATATTTACCATGCAAATACGTGGTGGAAACTCGATGAAATTTAGTTCGATCGTTTCCTCGGCCGTTAGTACAACTTGCCGCGAGAGTTTCAATTTTATTTACTAAAATTATGTATTTATGAAGCCTCTGGAAACGAACTGGAAGTTTTTCCAACGGCGGAAATAAAAGGACGAAAATAAACGGGGTTGAAAAAATGGCTGACAAAATTGGGTTACCCTGGTTAAAAAGCCATCGCTGTTAGAACACCGAAATTGCAAACTAGGAGTTCCGATTTTCTTCGAGATAAAAGAAAAATTGTGGAAATTTCTAGATATCGAATTCTGTACTGTGTTCCGTTGCACTTTCGAATCGTTGTTTCGAATGGGTTTCGAGTGATGCTTCTAACAATTACCGGTCATAATGGACCGTGCACGATGACGGTCACGGTAATCGACGAATGCTGCTCACCTCGTCGACTGTTGTAATAATTGCGGCAAGGTGTAATTAGATTACACGCCGTTGCAAACGATCGTTCCGCGCGACAATGTTCCTCTTTACATTGTAATTTCGCTGGTAACGGAGTGTAGGTTGATCCGCGTCGCGGCTGAGGTTTCGTACCCGTTGCCTGCTCTTATTAGAGATGATCAGCTTTAATAGAAGCGCAGGAATTTTAATTATATCGTGGCCGGTGTGTCGCAACATTGAAACCATCCTGTGTCACTGGATCACGTCGCCCTCGATTCCATTGCAATTTTCCGTCGAGAAAATTCTTTTCGTCGCGTGCAACGAGCTTCGGGTCTCTTCGAGAAATGCACCCAGTTATCGATATCCCGAATCATCTCTGCAATACCTATTTGCACCGATTTTAAAAATTTTTTATGTAGATTTTTTTATTTTTTATTTATTATTAATTCAGTTACTCCGGTCATTAATTTTTGTGCGTATCGTTGGATTTGTATGGGATTTTATATTATATTACATCGTAATATAAATATTCATAATGGTTTATATTCGTCGAGTGGTCACAAAGAAGAGACGCGTGAATTATTTATGGCTCTTTCTTTTTGAACGTCAGACAACGTAATGAAAAAGAGTGTACACTCGTATTTCGTGTTTCAAATTTCCTGTATAATTTCTTACCGTTTTTTAACGGCAACCTAATTCCACTTGACATCAACGTAACTTCAACCAGATTTCCGAATATTTATTTTCTTTTATATTTAAATAAATCAATTTTCGAAGCGAATTTGCGACATACGTCATAAATATTCCATTGTAAATAGTATAAATGCTGAACGAAATTATTCTATACCCGGAAAATAGGTAGCCCCTGGTTAAACCTCTCGGTTGTACTCTGTTTACTGGGGAACATTGGATATTCCAGCAAGATTCTGCCCATAAAGCGAAATCGACGCAACGTTGGCTATAAGCGAATTTAGCTGAATTCATCATTGGCGAAGATTTACCATCGGGAAAGTGCTGCCTATTTTAAACCCCCCCCCCCCGATTAACGCGTATGGAATATTTCAGAAGAAAAGGCTTGCCATAATCCTCGTGCAATATCGGCCACCATAAGTACTCACGGCGAAGCAACGTACATTTCTCTGGCAATGTACATATGGCTAAACCCTTGGAAGAAGTGCAAAGGAAAGATGGCCATTTTGATATCGTAATTTTTTAAATTAATTATTCCCACGTCACGCATCGGTAGATCAATCTTCGTTTCAACTTTCGTCCCCCTTACTACCCTCGACGTCTCCATTTGTGCCACTTCCGCGTAGCTAATTTCCGAGCAATCGTTCCTCATTACTCTGCTGTATGAAGGTTACTCGCATAATTTTCGATCATCGTTTAAAGTCGCGTTATAAACGCTCAACTCATGCCCCGTTGCGATATTTCATATACGGGGGAAACCGGGAGCACGTCGTGGTAAACTACCAGCTGTCCCGAATAACCACTGGGAGTAACATTTCACGACTGTCTACTCCAAACTACTCCTAATACCTGTCTTTAAAACGCAAAAAGCGTGGCGAACGATTCATCGCGGCGGCCAACATCCGGCCAACCCTCGTTGGAACCAACTCGAAACGACCCCGAAAAAAGTTGGGGGCGAATCTCACGGTAACAATCCGTCACCCCGTTGCTCTCTGTACCCCTGCTCCTTCGGTCAGATACACGTTACCACGCGGAATGAAGCTATCAGGCAGATAATTAATCACGGAGCACGGGGACCGTACGTAGAAACTCAACTGAAATTAATAGAGCGTTGCAGGAAAATAGTGTCGGTCGGTCCCCTCTCGATCGATTTACTTGCGAAAGAAGGGCGGAACACGACGGGGTTAACGTTTCGAAGTCAGCAGCACGCGCATACTTAATCACCTGTCGTTAACGAAAATTCCGTCGAAACCGTGTAACCGGCCTCGCGTCGGATCTTGATTAAGAGGCGTGCGTTTAAGGCTCGAAAGGACATTTTCCCGGTGAACGGTAAGCGGTGACGCGCATTGATGAACGGATGCGACGCCTGCATCCGGTTACCACGCGCGCGCGCGCGCGCACGCAACGCCACGATGCGTCAAACGTATCACGTAAACGTATCGCGCGTTATCAAATGAGCGAGCGAGAGAGACGGCGAACGGGAGTGGAGGAGAGAGAGAGAGAGAGAGAGTGAGATGGTCGCGCGAGAGGGCCATAACTAAATTCACGGGGACATCCATCCGTGATAACCCCGGCACTCGGGTTAGGCGACCGGTGTGAACGCGGCGTAAGCCCATAGTCCCCCTGGACGAGCGTGTCCCCCTGTTTGCGGTGGCTTTCGATCCAATTTAAAAGGGCAGCTAATCAAGCGCCGGTTCATGGCCCGAAAATTAACGTAATTTCGTTGGAAAGAGTCGAGCCGGCTGACAAAGGAAATATTTACACTCGGCCATATCGCGTAATTGCCGATTAATCAGCTGCGAATGAACGCCAACGTCACCACGGGCAACTACGGCCGACATTTTTCCACGGGATCTTGAGGCAGAAGCGGCACGAGTCGCGTGTTTTAATATCGATTGCGAACCGGGATGACGGTGGAAATTGTGCGCAATTGTTATCAACGCTTGCCGACAGACGTGGTATTAATTTGCACGATAGTCGCTGTTTCGTTATGCTCGTTACTTTTTTCCTTTTCCTCTTTTTGTTCCCCGTTCATAAATGGTCGTTTTGCGCGTTTCGTTTCCGTAAACGTTGCTGCACCGTTTGTCCTTCAGAAGCGTTTCTGCGAGCTTTTTCTTTGTTTCTGTCGATTCCGTATTTACATTCGAAACTTGGCCCGCAGATGGATTCGTTCGGAAACAGGCAAATATAGTATTTTACGCGTATGTTGTACTTATTTGTTATTCGGATTGCGATAAATTCCGATATTTTTTTACATTCCCTGTTGAAGTTTAAACACACGTTCGTGCTAATTGTAAGCTTCGCTTACGAGGCAATTATCAGATACACAAATATCGTATAGAGTAACATGACACGTGTAATAAAGAACTTCTGTCGTATTTTGCTAATGAATGATATACTGGCAACCAAAAAATCTCTCTCCCGGAATTCCATTTTTGCCACTTTGAGCCTTTTATATTTCCATTTTTCAATTCCTATTTTCGTCAGTCTTCTTATTTTATATAAGCACTAATATGTATTTTAAATAAGTTATACATAATCAAATACATTATGTTTCGCATACTCGGGTTTAGGTTCCGAACGTAGCTCTTTGTTTCGTATCATTTTTCAAAGATCTCTGTTTGCAAAGTAATGTCAATTTCCAAGTCCCGTCATGAGAAGGTGGCTACGCAACGAGATCCGACATGTTGTCCTACTGGCGTGTTCCATATCACAGGTACCCTTATCTAACTTGGGACGAATACAAGAAAGCGAAGCTACTGACACTTTATTAAGATTTCGTGTCTTATATAAGAGACTTGGTCTATTCTGTATATTAAAATTAAATACTCTACTGACGCGACTCTAAGATATTTAATTTAAACAGACTCTAATAATTCCAAGTTCCCAGAAAAATTGGGAAGGAAGAAAAATATGAAAAGCACGAACAAGGAAGAACTAATCCGAATACTAGACTCACACGAGAACGAAGGTAGACGTCGAACAGGTGAAACACCAGGAATCAACTCGAGGGTTCAGCGAGGCCTAGTAGCCGGACGAACACTCCGTGTCCCTGCTACACGAGGGAGAAACCAAAAGGAATCATCCCACGAGGACTGACCGTAGGCACGTCACGAGTGTCCGACTACAGGACCCATACCCCAGTCGTGTAAGCGAATAGGTACACAGGCGACCAGGATCGCAGGCCCTCGCATTGGTACCGAATGCGTCACAAGCCCAACGACCACCCCAGGGCTCGAAGCATGCCGATGCTAGACAATGACTAGAAAGGGTGTCGAACACGCGACGCGAACAAGTTATCGTGTGTCAGACTAGAGAAGAAGGGTAGAGAACTTGCATATTTCGCCCCAAGTTAGATAGCATATCTGTGAATGGAAAGCGCGCACAATAAATTTAGCCTAGGTATTAATTTTATAACTTCTGAAAATATTCCGCGATGTCCAACCACGTCCTCCGAGCATGATGAGAAATAGGAAATCTAGATAAACCCGTGAAGAAACTGGATTAGAAAAAAGAAATGAAATGAAAATGAAACGAATAGAATCAGTTAAAATGGAACAAGAATAGAACGAACAGCTCAACTACGATTTCTGAATAAAGTCTAGATAAGTCTGAAGAGAAAATGGATTAGAGAAAAGAAATGAAATAAAAATGAAAGGAATGGAAATAGGAAACGTGAAGTAAAAATGGCACATACAACTGCACGATGACTTAGACATAAAGGAGAATGGATTAGAAAGAGAAAATTGAATGGAAATTAAAGGAACAGAAATAGTGGAGGGCATACAAGTGGAACGAATAACCAAACGATGAAATTAATATAAATAATTAAAAAATTATTATCAAGTTATTTATGAGTGGGGAGGGGTGTGGAGTCGACAATGGCTATTGACCAGTCCATGGTCTAGCTATTGACCAGTGACTACCCCAAACCCACCACCGATTAAGATGTTACTCGTTCGAAATCAGATCGACAAATGACTCGATCATCGATCGCGCGGCCTTTATATATCCGACGATCAACCGAAGATCGACGAAAATTCTCGATCGCTTCTGATTTCGCTGATAATCATTTTTCTCTTATAATATCAATAATTCATTACTTTTTTAAATATCTTTTATACATTCGTGCTTTGAATACTTTGTTACTAACAATATCAATTTGTTATTAACAATAGTCAAACAATTTGCACAATTTTTATTAATCGCGTATGTATTTATGCTTTTGTCGTGCAAATTTTTATACGTATCTTTATTATTAGTGATCATAGGAAGTATATTGATTATAAAAAGTCGAAATAAAATAAAACAAAGGTTAGTGAATAATTGAAGAACATGTTTTCTAATCTAAGAGATAATAATAGCCCAGATACAGCGTGATAATGAACTGCATCATTTGCAAGTCGGTTAAACCAGCCAGTAGTATCGATATTTGCATCGCAGAATGTATCAGCGTCTGTAAGCTGTTTAAGCAGATTTTCGGTCAAGGAAATTTGAAACACGCTTGCACGGGCAAAGCGCATGCATAAGCTTCAGCGCGTTCTCTTTCACCGGGAGGTTCCCCGCTGAATATTTTGAAACGCGTTTAATAAACGCAATTAATGAAGTATTACGATGCGGTGCGGATTTCGCGATCGACCGGCGGCCGATTAATTAATATCGCCGAATTACGTCACACTGTCGTATATACGATGGACGTTGTTTAATAAACTTAAACAGCGTGCTTCTTTTTGCGTGGCTTATTTCAATGAGAACGATTTTATGGACACACGGACCGTTTGTTTTATTTAGGCATTTGGTTGAATGAATCGGTAGATGGAAATAATTTTTGTTTTATTTCCAGAACACGTTATATCGTGTAATGGCGTGCGAGTGCATGTAAAGTGATTTTGTAATTTTATTTTTATCATTCGGACGATGCGGGAAAGGTTTAAAATTATCTAGAACAGCTGTTTCTCAAGCTATACGAGTTCTGTCAAATTTGAAAATTGTGTGCTACGTAATGTGCCATAATTAATACTTATACGCTACCTAAATAGCGGTATTTGACTCGAACACATACTAGTCGAACGGTGTACCAAGGAAAAGATGGAGAGTCACTGATTTAGGCGGTATAAGAAACGAATTTTTGCAGAATATAATTTGGCAGTGCCTTCGTTTCTGTTTTATTTAACACGTTGAGGAAGTGAAGTATGAAATTATTTCGCGCGTAAAAGGAATAAATTCAGGTAGGTGGAAATTATATTTAAATTCCGTGATTTAGTAATGCCTTTATTTTTTTTTTAAAGCTCGAAATTATTTCGGTCCGGGAAAAATTAATTCTTGTAAAATAGTTGGGGACGTTTTTCGTAAAAGAGGTCCACGGATTTATTACCCCTTTCTCGGTAACTCGTCTTTAACGAATTGTCGCGTGTCTAAAAATATTCCTCCAAAATTCGAATTTAATACTGGTAATATTAATATTAATAATTTCAGCTTAATATTAATACGAACGGAGAGCTTTCTGTTCATTTTTACGTGCTCGGTCTCCATTAGAACTAACTTCGCCATTTTTCCAGAAACGTCCTCAACTGTATCCGAATATTATGATTTAGTGATACCCGCGCTTCTTTCCCGGTATTCGCACGATGCGAGCGAAATTTGAAGTTATTTAGACCCCAAACAAAGTTAATTTTTCCGGAATAATTATACTCGAATTTCACGATTTTGTTTTCCCTTTTTCCCTGTCAGTTTGTGCAACATATTTACCAACAAACTTTGCTTATGATTGTAGCCAGAAATCCCGGTGAAAAAAGGCGAACATTGCGTCAAGTGTGATTAATAGTTAACGTTATTTCCCAGTGTTTTCAAGAACAAACAGCTTCGAAATTACTTTTTCGTCCGTTCTCTTATATCGTTCAGCTGCATTATTGTTGCAAAAGCAATTCCGTGCGATTCAACGATTCGCGTCGATACATTTTAGTCGTGATTGCTCGTATTTGTCAATTGTTTATGATTCCATCAAGTAAGCGGTTTATGCTCCACTGGAATTATTATAGCGTAGGTTAAACTCGGGATTCCGCGAAGAAGTAAAATAGCTGCATTTCTGGTTTTCTACAGCGGCGCAATCAGCCTGAACACCTGCTTCTTTAAATATTTATGAAGTTGATAAAAATCGGACGGTGAATGGTAATGACTTTCATTACCAGTGTCTGCATCTGGTTTGCATTCTTCCCGGGCTGTGTAAGATTTTGCGAAAAATGCTATCTTCGGTCGGAACAGGAATGTAAATAAAATGTTTGCCTTTGATAAAGCTGGGAAAGTATTCCGCCGCAATTTTCTGCTTTTCTTCCCGTCATCATTCTTGGTTTACAACTTCCATTTCCGTTTTCCTCGTCGTTCAGGTTCTTTATGTTACAGGGTATTCAAATTCAGAATGTTTAAAATTACCCTTTAACCTTCCCACGATGAACCAATCAGCACGATGAACCAGGCAGGAGCATAAATTTCGTTATTTCGTATCGAAGCACATCGGGTCTCTTTTTTTATTTTTAATCGTTACAAGTATTTTGCAAAAAAGTTTCGAGTTAATTGAATTTAAAAATTTATCGAGTGTACGTGCGCCAGATATGAATTTCCAGCTGTCATACCTCTGTTTCTGCACGTTCTTTATATTTATAAACACGAATAATTCGATTTTTATTAAAAATATTTATCCATGCAGAAACAGTCCGAAATTCCGATTGTTATATTACACGCGCAATCCTATTCTTTAACTGAATTATTACGCACTGCTTGTAGCATATCATACGCGTTCGTATTTTTTAATCCCTCGAAAGTCAAAGCGATGTTTGCTTTTAATTCTTCGGCATACCTCTCGTTTTTCAAATACATCGAATAATTGATCGATATTCGCGATGAATATGTTGGCGAGAATCTGTATATGCATTTGGAACAGGAGAACTTCCGATAAATCGAAATTTCTTTCGATTTTTGTTCTATCTCATTCCATTCCATCGTGTACGCGTAGCCGTTGTTCCGCATTTACGATCACGCGAAATTTGTTGTATACCGATTTGTTGGATGTTCGTTAAATCTACTAGACAGAGAAGCTTTATTTGCTTCATTCGTCACTGGTCCATTGCGTTCAGGTTTTTCGTTGCCCGGACCATCTCATGTGGAGCAAGCTTTTGGCAGAGATTTACAGGCGCGCGGGTCCACCACTTTTTCAAATATTTCACCCCCGCGCTTCGCGATTTTTATTAAAAAGTTCACAGCCATTTTTTACCCTTTTAAATATTTATATGAACCTCTTTCGGGACGAATAAATAGCCTAGCCGGCGTTTCTCCAGATTTTTTTATTAGCTTCGAACCTCGCCAGGCGAGAAGAATAACGAGGCAAAACGTATTTTTAGTGGCAATGCGTCAGCACTTTCATAATGCGCCATTATTATACCATCGAGCCTCTGTGATTCTACCATTTTTTATGTTCATTTTAGAGGGATCTACAATCGAATAAGAAACGAGCGAGTTTCAATTTTTCATTTTGCAGCTATGACAAATGCGACGATTATGAAATAATAACTTGCGTAGCTGCACGCTGGAAAACGGGGATAAATTTATCATGAAGCGTTCGTAACGATACTTTGCAGGGATTAAACCATTTTTCCCTTTATTTCGCGACGCGATATTTCTACGAAGCCGGATCGACCAAGTTCCCTCGTACGTACTGCCATTTTTGTCTCTGGATGGCCCCGAGAGTTGCCATTTTCCTTCTCTCCCGTCCATTCGTTAGTTTTCTCACGACCACGAATTCAACGCTCGACCTTCCTCTTGTCCCTGAATGCGAAATTCCATCGAAGACAGCGGGCGAATAGGGTGGCCCCTTGGAAGAAGGTCCCGGAGTGGGTGCAACGTTGAAAAATTCAGAACAGAAGCGACGCGGGACCTCGACGACTCGTTATCGTTGCGAGATGGAAGTTTTGGCCGAAGGAACCGAGGGTTTACAAATTATCCTACCGAATCGAGCCTGAAGACGAGCTCGCGTTGTCAAATGTGCCTGAGATACGCGTCTAAGGGGACGGAGAATTGGCTTCGTTAAATTTCTGCAAGCCAGAAGACGCTTTCGTAGCCCGGGCGAGGGTGAAGGCGGCAAACACACCCCGTGCTTGGTTGTCACGATGACTTACCCGCTGATGGAACGGAAAGGAATTGATCGGATGACCGTGAACCATCGAGTTACGATCCCGTTGCCAAATGTCGCGTTAAATTAGAAGTCGGTAGATTTGGCGGGCTAGGAAAACGATTCGATCTTCGAGGCCTTATCTGCCAAGCCTTATCTTTCATCCGAATTTCTCTGCGAAACCAGAATTAAAGAAAATTCCTTTAAATTTAGCGAGCACGAGTAAAATTTCTACCCTGACCGTTTTACTTCGGCCGTTGCATGCAGTAGAATATATTAAATTTTTTGTTGCTCAAAGATAGCGAGCATATTGCGTTTACATGGGAATACAAAAATATTTTAATTTCGTAGGATTGAGAGAATTTATGCGATGCGAGCTATGGGTTAACATATTGCATACCGTTTCCGCAATATCGCATGTTTCCACTGTTACTGTGTACCTGCTTATAGATACGTGTCTCGTTTCTTTACTATTCAACGTTAATTTTAGCATTCGATGAAATGCGCTATCTAATCCAAGCATAAAATATTTTTAAAGCAACTTTTTCCAAAATTCCTCGTATCAGTTAAAATTTATTCTGCATACTCGCCCCTCAGATTCTGTTCGAGCTGTACGAGGAAAATCTTCCAAATTATCGTACGAATGATAGCCAACTCAGCATCTGTTAACAACGTTGGTATCGAGTCGAACAAACAGAGAGGAGGAAGAGGGAATCGAAGGTGGTGCGCGCAAGCTCGTTAGAGTCAGCCCGAGTCAGTAGACGATCGAGTGTAAAAACTATGAACTCAACATTGCCACAATCGGATTACGAGAGAGATACCGGTATCGAGGAAACGGAATATAGAAGCTGACCATACGGTCGAGTACATTTCCCCTGTGCCTTTGTCCGTAGCCTTGACAGTCGTACGACGAAGGCGGAGCAGGATGGCAAGGGAGCCAAGCTCGGTGCGGCCAAAACTCGCGAAGTCTGCTTCGATCGCGAGCAATCGAGCGTTCACGAATGACTCTTCCGGTACTAAATTCAAGACTGTTATACCGTTCGTACGGGAGTGCATAAAATTGCATCTGGACGCGAGCCTCGATCGGCCCGCTGCGCCGATTCCGCGATCGCGAAATAGACGAAGCTGGCGAAATAGATGGCCGATTGCGGGGAATAGTTTCGATGACAAGTTGCCGGCATTGTGCCGTGCCGAATGGCACGTAAACTATTCATGTGTCGATTACAGACGCCGCGTCCTCTTCTTCCGGACTTGGCCTGCAATTAGGGGATGAGACGGCCATAGCCTCGGTGATCACAAAGCGGACGTCGCGGGGAAATAAAGCGGCGCGTGACTGAGGTTTACCGTGTTGTTACCTTCGCTTGCGAAACGTGCGGTCTTCTGATCTTTCGGTTTGTTCTTTCGTGCTTTCGATTATATATTCATGGAGTCTTACGCCGTGCATAAGGCACAAAGCTGGCCTCTCTCTTTCTTTCCACGTCGACTGCCTGGCAACTTTCCACGATAATTCGCGGAAAGTATACCGTGTCGCTGTGCGAATGAACAGAGTCGCATAGTTCGTGGCTTTAGAGTATTTCCGCGGATATTTCAAGCCGTGAAATATTTTCGACACCTTCTCTCTCGCATACTTCGTTACATTGCTCTGGCCTTTTATTGAACGAATAGAAACATGTTTTAAATTAAAAATTTCAGGATTTTATGGGATATTTGTGTTTGTATCTTTTTCTTCGCAAGGTTTGATTGGTATTTAATGTCGTGAAATCACGTGTTTCGCCCAGGACGCCACAGTGCACCGTTAGATGCAAGATGTGTTGTAATATTTTTTCGATTGACGTTCTAATCAAAATTTTTAATTGTTCAGTGGGCCACTTTTTATTTCAAAGTATTTTTTAATTAGCGGTTACATTCGAAACGCACGGGGTATCAATGACGAAGTGCTCCATGTTTCGGTGCTGTCTGTTGATATCCCCTTGTTCGTGGTGCTATGACAGGGTAACAGGTAGAAGGATGAAAGGAAAAGGAAGGTATGAGCATTTCGTCTCGAGCCTGCTAGTGCTCTCATCGGTAAGGCTTTTTAGCCGGTCCTGCCTTAGACGGGGATACTTAGGTGGCATAGGAACTTCTATTTAAGAAAAGTCAAGGATTCACCGAGGAAAGTCCTCGCGAACCTCCTTCAAGTTGGAATCCATCTACTGGCGAGGGTGAGAATAATGGTCGCTACAGCACTAATTGTCAATTTTCATTGAATTTTTACAAATGTAAGTAGTACTTTTAACACTTTACTTAAATTAACAAATAACGTCTCTGCTCGTCGTTATTTCGCTGGTATAATGTTTTTCACGACTAATCATCGGCCCTCACCAAGTCGCGGACCATGTACCACGTCCCTTGACAATGTTCAGCCTAACTTGTCTTACAATATCGTGATTCGTTCTGGTTATTCTATTCAGAAAAGGGAAAGTACCTTGTTCAAACCAGAAAGAGATTAGGTACTTTAAGAATATGATTGCTCGACTATCAAATTTATTAATTATCAACGGCCCACATCAGGTGCCTGACAAATATTTCATAATCCACGATTGATGTCCCCTTCGACGCGTTTGAGCCCATATTTCACGATGATTTCCCGCGGAATGCTTGGCAAAACGGTTCTAAATTTAAACGGGTATAATAATCGTGGAATTCCATGGAAGGATGTACACTAATTGAGGTCGCTAATTGTAGGTCGGATTCCTCCGGTTTTTCTTCTCCTTTCTTCCCTTTCTTTGCCCTTATTCGAGGACACATCTAAAGATCTCTTCGCGAGAATAAAACGTTTCCTTTCCGGGCGTTTATTCTTCTTTTCTTCTTTCCACCCTCGTTTCTCTTCCATATACCCCCGTGAAACGAGAATGGCCCGAAGATTAATGAGTAAATATTGTAAAAAGACGTTTTCGCGGATGTTGAACGAAAACGAAGGGAGAATTATGCGAACGCGGGCTGTTGAATGTGGGTTAATAAAGATCCGTATTTGTTGAAGGCAGAAGGATATTATGTTGGGAGGAATTACTTTCCGTTTAATGCTCGTCCTACCTTTGAACTGCCAACGTGAAATCATTTTCAATCCTCTGCAGCTGTTTGTTCCTCCGCTAGCTTACTGATCCGATTTGTACGTTTGCGTTCCCGGTGATTGAGGGTGGGTTTCGCGAAGGGTGATCTGCCAGTTATAAATTCGAAATTATGTAACGAATGCATAGCTATATTTCCTCCTCCAATATTATTATCACTATGTTACATTTGACATGATACAAATTGCGTGATAAATTATTTCTTTGCAAAGCTACTATCGTTTCGTAATACCGCTAATAAAGGTATGTCAATAACGCCTTTCTGCATGGAAATTTGGGAATAAAATTTGGGGTTTCGTGTCAATGAAACGAGGATAAAATAGGGAACCATCCCAGGGAGGTTATCAAAGGGGTAGTCCAAGTACTGGAAATCGGAAAATTAAAAAAGGATTATCCGAGTATTTGAAACGAACTTCTTTAACTCTTTGACTGCCACACCGAAATCACGTGTTTCGCTCAGGACGCCACGGCAGTATTTTTATTATTCAAAGCACATAATGGCAAAATAATAATAAATTGGTCATTATGATTATGATTATGATTATGGAGCGTTTATCTTATCGCCAGTCACGGGTGACCATCGTGGCGCCTTGGTAACGGTTGACAATTGACTAACTGTCAATTTTCATTCAGTTTTTATAATTGTAAGTAGTTAAAGCGCTCCTACCACCAATCACCATCATGGCGTCACAGGGAAAACCGTGACCGGTGATACATGACCAACGTGACAGTCAAAGTGTTACCGAAAGTATAGTAATCGCTTCCTTCATAAAATTATATTACACGTAGAGGAATTTTTAATAAGAATAGAGATGTACTCGATGCAAATAATGTAAAAATACATCTACTGGAAAGATATCTTGCTCGAGCAAGTACTTACAATTTGTATTACTGCGATGTCAATTCGTAGTCGTTCATGGTTCACGAAAGGTTAATGTTCCTGTAAACGTTTGAGGTATTAAACGAAATTCAATGTTATTAAATCGGTAATAAATGGTAGCTAACGTACCAGGTTGGAATTGAACGTTAGGCAATAACTTTTTTCGTTTCACTGCTTACAATTAACGTTAACTACCTGCAGTTACGTGCTAAGCGTAAGTGTCGGTGACCTGAACGGTGTGATTTCTCGATCAATTCGAGGCCTGATACAATAATTTTCCAACGCGCTGTACGCTGTTCCGTTCGAACCAACTATACTTATTTGCGTTTGGCTCGGATTTGGCTAACTTCGGGGTGGGTAATCTTAGGTAATCGATCATGGCAATCTCGACTCGAGTACCGGTGATCGCATAATAAAGTAGTACGTGACCTGTTCTTTATGATACTGTTCTTTATGATTGAAAATGAGTACATCTAGCTACAATACTTTCAAATTAATATTAACTTATAATTAAATAATATTAACTTTTGGAATATTGTTCTACCGTATTTCTCCTACCTTCCTCGCTGTTAATTATTATATACCACGTATGCAAAGAAGAAATGATATTTTTCGGAATATTATCCGGAGAATTGATTTTCCAGAAATTATTTCAACCCCTAGGGAGACGCGCGTGTATTTTATCGCAACGTAAGAATAGTTACACGATGTTAACCGATAATTTATTCGCACGTCTGATTACGAATTGTCCCGTAATCAAACGTCACGTAACGACCACGTTGACGTAGTCGCAAAGACATTACTATAATCGAAAATAAAAAATGGAGGGATTTGGGAGTCACAGGAGCAACGATATCCACGCGAATTCGTGTCATTTTAATTTCGATGACGAGATAAAACGTTTCCTCTGGAAATATTTCTCCGAATCTGCGTGGTGATGGAACGATTGCGCGGCATCCGCCACCCTTTTTCGTTTATTATCCGTTTGATGGCCGTATGCGCGAAATAAATATAACGGCAAGTAGGTGGTTTCGAGACGATCATCGCGCAAATTACGACTCCGTATCACCGGTGGGACAGAGAAGAGCGTTTAACGAGCGAATAGCGGGGGATCGCGGATGAAACGTGAACGGAAGCATAATATTTCGGTAAAACACGCGAGCCGATCCCGGATCGAATGGGACAAAAGTTGGCTCGTTGGGAAAAAATTACACGCCTGGTGGACGCTTAATTTATTAAAAGAGTTATCTGCCGTTGGCCCAGAATGCGATTGCAATTTCGCGAAAAGGCGGATGCCCGTTTCCCTGGTAATATTCCGTTTCCATTGTTGGAATTCTTTCACGTCGTTTCCGCGAGATTCACGATCGTTCCCCTGATCGACGATTCGGACGCGGCGTAACGAACGGCACTTTGACGGAATACGCAATGCGTCCGGAGATGGCCGATCGTAATTTCGTTATTAATTTAATCGCGATGCTCGCGCATTAATTGTATTGCCTTTAACCTGGTCGCACGTTGTAAATTCTACGCCATATGCATAACGATGCGGCCTGAACGCGCGAAAGTAGTCACGAATCATCTCGAATCTGAAAATTTACCGTGTGCCTTCTCGACGAAGTCGATATCTCCAACGCTGTCTCAAGATTTTTTCGCATTTTTAACGGGTGAAACGTTGCATCGAATTTTTGAAAGAATTTTTCTTCGTACGGTTGATATATTTCTCCATATCTGCGCCAATCTTTAATCGTTCGATGCTTTAACAGATTCCAACGCATCAAATTTCGAATTAATCAGCGGCACGGTAACCCCGCTCCGATTAATCACCATTTAAATGATCTCATTTCGATCAATCGTGACGTCGAAACGAACATAGATAGACGGAAATTATTCCTCGTCTATCGTCAGTCATAATTCCCAAAATCCATCGAATTCGGAATTCGTAATTCGTTTATTCGGAAATAAGCCGAGCTCGAAGACGAGAGGAAGAAGCGACTGAAAGCGAAATATTCGGAAAGTAAATTTCCAGTGTGCCCCGGCGAGCAGTCGCCAACGTCTGGTCTCGTCGCTCGTAGCCTAAGAAACTCGACTTAAATCGAATGAAAATAATTCCCGTCCCTTAAGTTCACGGGCAACTACAGCCTCATCGACGTTCGAGTTCTAACTGAATTTCTTTCGTTACACTAATCGGCTTAAACCGCGTTCCATCCGGTGCCAGGCGGAAGGGGTGGGCCGAGGGACCGTCGCGGCCATTGTTAGCCGATCCTGCGAAAGTTACGTTTCAATTTTCTGAAAAATATAATTTCCGGAGTTGCACGACTGCACGCGTCCGTCAATTTACTTCTGCCAAGGGATAACTTGCGCGGTAACTGAAAGTTGGGAAAAATGTTGCGCCTGGTCGGCGGATTAAACTTGGAAGAGATAGAAGATAAGTCGACCGGCCGACTGAGAGCACAGTAGTATATCTAAATGATACGTATCGACGATGTGCCACGCGACGTTCCTGCTCCCCTTCGCTCACCTTTTTCTCCTCTTTTACACCCTCGCCCCCTCCCCACGCCGCTCTGCTTCTATTTCGAAATTGAACGAGACTCTTGAACTTTCGCATCGCGTGTTTATTCAGGCCGGCTCTCCCGCTTTGTGCACCGCCACGACGTCAGAAAACTGGCAACCCGAGCGATGCATCACGGATAAAATATCGCGAATACGTGGAACGTTCTGCTGCGCGCGTACACGCAGACAGCCGGAGAATTCGTTTTGACAGCGCGCACGAGGAATCCGTAATACTTCTTCGGGGAATTAGAAAACAAGTAGTCCAAGTTCGGATAAGAATTCGGATCATTTGTTCGCAGTGGCGTTCCCACGGTGCATATTAAAACCGAACGGGCCGTTTCCCTGGCCCGTTATCGATTTCCCGTTTTAGCGCTGCCACCAGCCAATTCCTTGCCCCTTATTAATATAGCTGGCGATAAATTTCCACCAACGTGGAAAGTTCCAGCGAACGTAGCTGTTTCGTCCACTTTCGTCCAGCCTCTAACGCCTTCCTCCTCCAACTTTACTACCCCTTCGCTCTCCTTCTTCCCACCCCCTCGCTCGGTCTTCGTCGGAGAAATGTTCGAAGACAGGTAAGAAATACGCGAAGGGGAAGAACGGGGGGATGTGGACCATGGTCGTGATACGGATTTCCTTTTAAACCAGCAGGTACGACGATTTATCGGTAATCGGAGGAAATTAGAAGCGAATTAATGTAGGATTGTCATCTCGGATAACCTCACGCAATAGGTACTGTCACAGGTGTTGAGCTTATACCCTAAACGCGCCACGTTCACCATTCCCACGTTAATACGCATTTTTCTGGAAAAATAAACGAAAACGTGATTCGTGTCTCAAGCTTGCCTACGTAAAATGGTGATTTTCGTTGAGCACGTGGTCGAGTAAATCGTTTCATTCTCGAACCCGTAATGCTACGGCGAAGCGAGGAAACTCGTAGCTCGAGCAGGGTTTAAGAATTCCTCGTGATACAGGGGGTGCGTTTTATTACAAACTTTATGCTAAGAGTTTCATCTCTGGATGTTAATTAAAGAGCGCGTTCGTAAAAAAGATCCGACGGTTTATAGCCTGGTAATAAAGGGGACGGGTATTTGGAAACGTCGTTAGGAATGGCGCCGCTGGGAATCGAGTGGCGATTAAAAATTACGGCCCCTGTACGTATCCATTTTCAAATTCGCCGTTTCGCGCCGACGGCCTGCCTCGCATAAATAATACCTAATTTGCGTCCCGATGTATGCCGTTTTAAACGGAGAACGATCGAAATAGTGGCTTTCGACCCGGGCTCAAATAGTTCGCCGCGATGGTTCCGGTACTTAGTTACCGGGCTTTGGAATTAGAAGTATAATCTTTTAACGCTGTTGGCACGCAACACGCGTGACTTATCCCCTCCGGCGTTGAACGGAGAGCGCTCGCATAATTACAGTCTCCACGCGTGTTTAATAAAGACAGAGGGATTTATGCGCCAGTGCGTTTCAACAGTTCCGGGGAAAGCAAAAATTGTCGGACGTAATAGCACCCTGCGCGAAAATGTGGCCGTGCCGGGCTCGGTAGCACCTGTCGACGGGAAAAATTGTACGTCGCGCGTACGAAATTTCAAATTTCTCGCGGCAGATTATCCCTCGAATTCTCTCGATTCCACGCTGAATCGTGGGAAACGAAATTTTGGTGTAGGATTAATGCTAGGTGAATCCTCTGCAGATAGAGGTCTGCTCGTTTAATAAACAACGAATACTTTTTATGACAAACGGATTTATTTAACCCTTCTGCTAGTATGGGTGACTGTAGTCACTGGTCAGGAGATGCCACCTACACGCTATGGGTGACTATAGTCATTGGGTACAAAAATTGCGCCAAAAATTGAAACAAGTGCTCCTGTTCCGCTTAGCTCTCTTGGGAAAGAATTGCAATCGCTATTGCAATGATTCTTTTTCGTTTTCTCTTTTTCTTCAAAAGACTTGGCCCTGAATGCTAAAGACTACGCCCTTTGACACGGCGCTTTGTTCTACGGGACACCCATCGTAGCAAAGGGGTTAAAATAAAATATTACACTGTCTTTTCCTCGATTCCGGGACTCTAACTCCCAAACACACGATTTCCCGCTCACTATGACTCGACTGCACGTATTTTTATTTTAAAATATATATATTTATTACGGGCTAAATGAGACTAGGAGTAAAGTACAACTGAAAGATTGGAGTAATAACTGATCTATGATTACGTGACTGACTTACACACTGTACACCAAAATCTTCCTAAGATTCTCTCTGACAGACTCTTCATAACCTCTGGTCAGTGACTCCTCGCCTATGCTCTGTACCCTTATTTAAATCCGAACTCGACCACGCCCTCAGTGGGCCAAGTGCTTCAGATATTCGGACACATTCCTAGACTTTCGTTCAATGCTGGTATTTGTCACAATATCGGCCATAAATACCTCATCCATACGATCCTTGCACGCCGTCATTTGTTCGTCCACACGCACCTCAGAAATCACCCTGAACGTCCTAACCGAACATGATACCGTACTTAACACGTTGGCTGGCATGGTGGTCACGAGTGTCCGACGATACTGATTTTTTATATTTATATTTGTTTTATTCTAACCATTTTTTGACAATTGAACAACCTTAAATTGAAGATATTAATAATTTGCTCCATTTTCTATTCTTTGCCATATTGTTTGATAATTCATTATTATATCCTAAGAATAATGGAAATTTTATCGTGGCCCCCTGAGCGTACCATGTAAAAAGTGCGTGGCAGTCAAAATGTTAATATTATTTCCTTAGAATCCTTCATAGCTCGCAATACCACATTATTATAAACTCGATTCAACCTCGCGTGTGTTTCTTTTCCCCTGTCAGGTTGTATAATATATACCGGTAATTAGGCTTCGGAAAAATTCCGTGGTACGAGTTCGCGTGGCGCGAAACAGAGGCAATACTGACGGGAGCAAGACGAAGACGAACGTTAGGCAAACAGAGAGCGCATAATTCAAGTCCACGCGTTACTAACGAGCATAATTAGATTTACGCGGGGGTGTATCAGGAGGACGACTTCGAAAGGAGGTAGGGCAAGATACACGATAATGGCGGCATATGCATAAACGCCGCGACGGTAAACTGCGGCGCACGTGTGCGTGTACAGAAAGATGCGATATCATAGTCAGCTGCGCTGCATAAACTCGCTCGACGTGCATACAGTATACCCTGGACGAGGGTGGTCGCAGCGTCGCGCAGCGCCAGGGGGTTGAACAGCGACAACACGGTTGTACCGAGACATCGCGAAACCTCGATTCTCCGCTGTAATTTTATCCTTTTTCTTCGAACGTTGTCCCGTTGCACGGCTGCACCCTCTTGTTGCGCGTGTGTTCGCCGGCTGGGATCGCTTCTCGAATCAATATCGAATTCCTATCGAACGGCGAGGCGGAGAGAGATGGTCCTTGCTAGATTTTCAGGCGCGCGATTAGATCTTCGATTCGACCGGATGAAATGGGATTCGAACGGTGAATGCACCTTCTTCGTGCTCTTTGTTGATTTTCTTCTCTTTTCGGGAAATATGGTTTTAGCCCGATGCGTTACTAGCCCTTTCGAGATCGATGACGAGATATTTTGATGGAATAATGTTCGGGGATTGGATGAAATAATCAGGATTAGACCCGGGGTCTGTGCAACTTCCCTTGCATCCGTGTGTACGTTTGTATGTGTGTATATAGGTTGATCGAGATGCAAAGGGACTTGTCCTCTTTCTGCGAGCTATTTGTACATATACGTGCTACTGCTGTACTCTGAATAGCGTACGGATGTTTACTTGTTTTTGCAGACGGTGATTTAACAGTGGATCCACTGAACTCGTCCAAATGAAAGATTCCAAATTTTTATTTTTATTTTTAATAGCGATATATAAGTATTTCAGGAATTAATATTAATATTGTAGGGATTGACAGTGGTGGTAATTTATTAATAAATTATAAATATGTACGAGTGACGATTAAACATACGAATTATCTCTTTACACGAATCTACATCGGTTCTCAATTTAACCCTTTGCACTCGAGAGGTGAGCTTCAGTCACCGTTTCGTAAAATTTGGAAGATCGATATTAATTAATATGTCAAATTTAATGTAATGTAACAGTATGCAAAGTATCGAAATCAAATAATTCTACAATTCTATTATTGTACAATTCTTTATTTACTGGTCAAGAAAGTATCGTCAGTTTTTTTTAGTAGAGAATCTTTGATTTCTACTATTCTCTAGCCAAAAAATCCTCGAGTGCAAAGGGTTGATACAGCATTTATCTTTACAAGTCGATAACAACTCAGTTTGCAACAACTAATCATCTACAACTAAAACTGTCCCTCGACCACTCTTAACCTTATTTATATATATTTTCCATCATGCCTCCCTTAACATGATCATATTTGATCATCGCCCAGGGTTTTTCTTTTCTTTCTTCGTAAAGCTACGTGTACATGGTGGAAAATTCGCGATGCTGCAAATACAGATAAAATTTATTTTCTTTTAAAGGTTCGTCGACGCATCGTGCATTTGATGCATACGTACCGTAAATGAAATAATATCGGTATTATTATTGTCGATAATTAAAATTTAAACGATATCGATACTGCTTCTAGTTAATTTATTGTTAATTACAAGATTCTCTTATAAAATCCACTGGTATCGTTACTACGGATTAATCAAACTGTTTATACACTCACGGGTATCAGCGTATGGATCCAACACAGGTATGATTATTTTAAATTAATTCCACTTGTCTTTTCACGAGCGTCCCAACAAAGGATTACATTACAACTTTGTAGCATTCTTTTACGTATTTATTCTCGTGTAATTCTCCATGAAATCCCGCAGATAATCGGTTCGTCGAAGCGTGCACGTTCGCCGGGAAGAATAATTTCCAGAAAATGACTCGTCGTGTCGTCGTTTCTTTATATCCCTTAAAGTATCCGCGAAAGTGAATTTATTTCGATAACCATATTTTAATTAAACACGAAACGTCTCTCTCGCCAGGTACTCCCTCGCGAGTAAGTTACTTAATTATGTAACACCGATGTTATATAACACCGGCGAAGATAAAACGAAGGCCTTTGAAGTGCCGGCAAGCTAACCTAATTCGCCCGTTCGCGTTTCTTGATCTTTGGCGTCCCGTGTCTTACATTAATTACGATTCGCCGAGCGTTAACAGATAAGCCTTCAGTTTGAAATATTCCATGCGGAACACGGTTGCCAGCTTCGACATTTTTTAATTAAAGGAAAGCAAACTACGGCTTCGAGAACAGTATTTAATTCCACCCCGGCGAAGGGGTTAATTATTATTAAGCGAAGGCGGACCGGGAAACCCGTCAAAGGAGTAATCCCACGGAATAAGGAAAAAGGGGGAAAAATATAGCTGGAAAAATAAAGAGAGAGAGGACATCACGCGATTATGCTCGATCCAGAATGAAGATCCGCTAGTCTATCGGATATACATTACGCATCAGGCTATAGTAATGAAATTCTTTGGCCAAAAAGACGGACTATACAGCGTGTGTATTGCCAATCGATGTCAGTATTAAATCAGTATTAACCCTTTGCACTCGACGACTTTTTCGTTACAGAAAAATAGTAATTCGAAGATTTTCTCTCATAGAGACGACGATATTTTTAAAATGGTGAATGAGAAATCATATGCAAATTAAGACGTAGAATTATTTTTCTTCGACATTCCACACATCGTTAGGTAATTTTAAATTTGATATATTAATTAACGTCGATCTTTAGAATCTAATTAAATGGTGACTGGGAATCACCTCTCGAGTACAAAGGATTAATATTAAACCTACCGTGGCCTAAATCACACAGTTTTTGAAATTTTCATTAACAATTCCACGTTCAACGTTATCGCCTTGAGCACTCGTCTTCGCGATTTTTCTTCCGGTATAAGTTTAATCATTTTTTCAAGTCTACTAATTTTGTCTCCCGTTATTCCATTTTTTAAAAATTCTACTTCCTTTTCATTCACCTCTCATCTAACTCTAGTAGGTTTAACGTTAAAGACCTAGCCGTGGAAATTCAATGGTTAAAAGATCTCAAAGATCCCATGACACACGTGCTGCGTCATCATCCGATTTGCAGGAAAGATATTAAAATTTTTCCTCGTAAAATTTCGGGGTTGGAAAAGCGAGAAGTGTGAATTTTCTAAATTTTCCACTTCGATCAGTGCGACAGTTTGGAACGTTTTCGCGAACGACCTACTTGTTCCTCGACCTACGTGCATTCCGCTCATCCTATCGAGAATCCTCGCGACTCGATAATCTCGTAAACGTCCGATAACTTATCGTTACATAGCCGAAGTGTTTCAACCCCGTCTTAGATTACCACGCGTCTATTCCTTGCGACCTGGCTCCGCGTCTCGAGCGTTTCATCCCCCAAGTGGGTTGTTCGCCGTACAATTGTAGGTTAACCTAATGTCAACTAAGTTGGTATTACACTGGCGCGTTGCAACACCATATAATTGAGTCTTCCAGGGAGTAATGGCGAAGAAATTGCGCCTGGAAATTCATTCGAACATCGATTACGAAACTTTTTCGCAAATTTAGTTATCCCCGATGAAAGAAGATTCTATCGTTTAAGTATAAAAATAGAGCCTGCAATATCGAAGAAGTTACCGATTCGGATTCAATCGATTATCCACCTTGAAAGATTTCCCAAAATTTTATTATCTCTGAATAAAATATTTTCTATTATCGAATTACGAAGACAGGCATCTAGAAATTGGCATTAAAATTAACGTTAAAAAACGATTATGATTTTTGCGAATTTGCACGTTTTCGACATCAGGAGATTTCGTTATTTAATTGCGAAAATAAATATAGAAAAGCCTGTAATCGTTTCATTCTTCGTTAATATTAATGCTGAAAATTACGCGAACTTGCAGTTGATTAAAAGGAGGACGTTGAAAATCTCCTTTCGTTTCAAAAATTACTTCGGTGTAATTCCATGTACAATATATTATCAAAAGGTACACGTACAGAATTTTCGCGTTATTATTAACGGCCATTTTTGGTCCCTTCCATTCAGGCAGTAACAATGTCTGCTTAATATTCGGCGAGAAGCACAAAAATAATATCGTTCCAGCTAACCGTGTCCATAAATCCAATATGGTGGAGCCCCGATAGAATGAAAATTTGGATCTACAGATAAATAGAACTCGGTGATGCTGATTGGACCATGTTATTCAATACGATTGTCCAAAAGATAAATACACTGTGCTTAACGATACGTTCTAATTCAATCGTATCGCGCAATATTTTACGCCGTTACGTGTTCGCTGAGGATTCGTCACAATTTACGCGACTGTCTGAACGTTGAACGATAAAATTGAAAGAAAACGAAAACAAACGAGCAAACTTCACCGATTTTTCCATAATAACCGTGATTTTGTCTCGCAGGCAAAAATAAATTTTTTACCGAACAGCTGTTATCGATAAAAAGAAAAGAATTATAGAATAATTGACGGTAACAAAGCTACGCTTGGATGTGCAGCACGAGCTCGAAATTTATGATAATTAGCGTACCGTAGGCCGGTTTAATTGCGACGAACGGAAAACAAATTGATTTAAAGTTAACGAGACGGTCCACTTTAAATCTTGGCAGAACGCGTTTCCACGGTGTAGCGAAATTTTCTTGCAAAACGAGTGAAACGAAATCAGGGAAAATCGATATGTGGGGCGTGTAAATAGTTGTACAGGATTTTCATGCGATGCGTCCGACAAATATTTGCCAACTGATCTCGTGCGTTTCACCCGGAGCAATCGATAAAAAATTAATCCAAATTTCAGTTCTATATGAAAGCGGCCTTTCGGAAAAATTCATTTTCCCGTCGAACAATGACGTGCTGCGCGAATGTTCGAAACCGTCATTTACGCGTATCATCGTTGGTAACTATATCTGAGATCAATCTAGGATTTATTTGCAAATGGAGACCTTATTTTTCCTGATATTGATCGTTTGCGACAGCCTTAAGACGATTGTCTTCTAACTCACTAGCGCCACCACGGTCCATATCTACAATAAATATATCGTAAGTGTTCCGTACATCGTTAAATTCTAATTTTTAACGGTACAAGTACCAATGTATATATTTTAGCTGTTGAACATAGTTAATGTAACTCTTCTAATATTTTCTTATATGAACGTATATACATTTTTGATGCGTAATATCATAGGAAGAGACGATATTTCGAAAAGGAAGCTCAAAAATTATTTTTTTTTAAACTCGACCATTCTTCGTTGAAAGTAGAACGATATTTTATTTCTGTCACTATACTCTGTAATAAAAATCGAGTTTCCATCGACTTTGAATACCTCGAAACACGATTTTAGCGCACACAGTCTTCTCCCGTATAACTCCCAATTCCATTATACCGTTTAGATCGAAGCATCTCGATGCCAAGATTAATCCAATTTCCAGCTAAACCGTAAACTAGCAAAAACTGGCAACAAGTGGCGAAAAGAAAAGCATCTGAAATCCCTACGCGCTACCATCGATAAATCGCGGTGAAATAGAAAATACAACTGACGCGTAAAAAGAAGAGGGAACGAGAGGAAACTATTAATCCCCCCAGCGCAATACGGCCATCAGAAGTACAGCGTTATTAGAAAAAGCATATCCCTCGAAAGTTGTAAAATAGCTTTGCCATTTTTAGCCAACTTTTTCTTCCTCTTTCTTCATTGCCCTTTCACCGTTTTCCTTTTTCATCTTTGCCCAGCCTCGGCCGGAGATAGTGTCAAAGTCACACAGGGCTGCAGCACAGAGGATTAACCTGGCCGACCAGCAGCCAGACGATCGGCTATTTTCGATGTAACTTTTCCCCTTTAAAAGCGTCCAGCGGCGCTTGTCAGAACTTTCCGATATAGCGTCGGTCCCGATGCTTGGCCCCGCTGGTTTATTGTGCCCCCGGTGCTTGTCTCCTTCCGTTTGTTCATTCCCGGATAAATGCAACGCCGGCCGCCGGCCACGAGCAAATAAGTCAAGTGTACCGGCGACGGTTTTATGTACCTCCTTCTCGAGGAATCGGAAATTGCGGCCAGCAAAGGTATGATCGTCGTTCACGGCGAGGGTCGTTTTTTGACTCGAAACGCTTTCAGAAATTCGCGTATATTCCAGACGGGAAAATTCAACGCCGAGGATTCACGAGGTGTTCGAGTCCTTCGATCGCTCTAGACCGAGAGCTATTCTTTTTGCCAACTTTCGATTTGGGATTCCAAGATAAACGTGGCAGTAAGATGTTGGACGGTAATTTTTAAATTCTTGGAAATCGAATTTTGGAATTCGAAATTGTGGAAAAGGAAGAAAATGTCGAGAGTTTCGATAGTTGAAGGACTTTGAAGTTTCGAGGTTTGGAATACCGATTTGTTCTCGTTGGAAAAGTGTTGCGGGGTTATAATTCGAGTCGATCAAATTTTTCTCTTTAAAATTTTTGTTCATCACGGTCGAATCGTGTCAAGGATCGCGCATACACCGAAGTTTAGCGTAATGGAATATACGCTTTTTATTTATCAATTATATATATTTTTTTATTTTAGTTTCGAGAATTTCTGATCGCGCTTCTGAAAAACGCTTAAAACTCCAATTTCCCGAGATTTAAATATTTTTGGGCTATTTTGAAACATTTCGCCGGTCGGAGAAATCTACCCCTATTCGCGAGCCAATTAATGTTGTAGTAACTCAAGTTTCGAGTGACCATCAAATGTTTAAAAACACGTTTTTTAATCCCGGAGCCAGCACAGTTCACAGATCCACTGGCATTTTGCAACTTTATTGCATAGGTCATCCATCAACCAGCCACCTATCACTGTCAACGCTTGTTCACTTCTCCTAGTTCACTCACTCGAGCTGCCACTTTTCCAAACTTGCAATTTCCTGCGCGACAGCCACGGAGTTTGCTTTCGCTAATTTGATAACAGGGAACCTTTTCTCGATAAAACTAGTCGCCGTTTTGGTTAATTGGCCAGGTAACGCGTCGGCTGGTACCGTGGTTGCCATAAAACGTAGGAACACGAATTCTCGAGCTTAGTCTACGGTGTTACACGTGTTAGATTTCCTACGGTGTAGGAAGTGTCTATTCGTTTTACAGTAACCCTGTATTTAAGGGTGAGCCGCGTGTCGTCTGGCTGTGAGGGTGAGGGGTGAGAATGGAGTTGAGCTGGGCTGTGGTATGAAGTGCCGAGAGCTTCTTCTTGGAAATTGTTCCTGTTAGAGGGAAAATTCTTTCGCTTGACAGGATTCCCGTGCTGCGGGGTGAGAACCGGACGTTAGACAATTCGAATTCTAATTTTTAATAATTTAGTCTCTCGAGAGTAACGTGGTAAATTATTTTGAAAATGTATTCCATCTGAAGGAGGATAGGACACGCCATAAGAAGAAAATTATTTATTTATTTTAATTATTTAATGGATTATTTGTTGGAGAGTCCGAATCTCCCGCTCCATCTTGCTAGATGCTTCTAGCGACATCTGGCAATTTTCTGGCGATTCAAATAAGAACCTAACAGTGGAAGTCACTTCTATCCAAGTTATCGAAAAGAAAACACGTATAGTTATTCTGATTGCGAGACATTATTCCAGTAAAACATAACCCATCCACTGTATTTGCAACATTATTTAAGGATTATTTGAAGAATTATTATTTATTTAATATATTTATTATATATATTTATTCTGATTATTTAAGGGATTGGAAAATTTTTGCACCCAATTTCCACGTCTCGCGAAGGATCAATAAACACCGTAAATATATTTGCCGATGATCAGTTTGCGACTTAAAATTGGAACCGTCCATCGGATATTGTATCGAAGTGTACACGAGGACCGATAAAAAGGATGAGTTTTCGAGAAACGACTTTCATGCTTAAAAGAACTTCCAGTCGGATAAATATCGCTTAACTCGAACACGTCTGAACCGGTCACAGAGCAGTACGTCACGGTTTAAAAAAAGACCGTCCGTTAATCGATAGCTTTTTTTTATTATCGAACAATAGCACCCCAGCTTGGGCAAGGCTAAAGTTATCGAATCAAGGACGCGGGAAATCTGCGAGGGTGGTCCGAGTTTCGGTTCTCGAGCCGCTGCGGCAATTTTTACCCCTTAATGGGGATAAAGTTCCGATACTTTCAATTAAGAACAAGTTATACCCCGCCCTCGAAGTTTTCCTTTCGCGTAAAAATCTTTGCGAAAACGAAGAGAAATGCATGGAAAGGTTACTCGGCCTATTTCCTGCCTGTTTCAACTGCATCGCGTTCGGTAGACAGCAGCACAAACCGATGCATTGTACGCGAGCAACAGTCTTTTTATGTAAAGACGTCTTGTTTCTTGTCGCGAATATGTTAGTTGTTTATGGTAGGATGAAACAGGTATCGGATATACGGGGTTGGGAACTGTAACGAAAACGACGTGCTGAATATATACGATAACAGTTCGCTGGCTGAGACGTCTTGTAAATACGAGAAGGGGATGCGGGGTGAACATAAAAAATTTATAGACCTACAGTTATAACTTGGATACACCTACGATATTTATCGAGAACTAACTGTTTCGTATTATTTAATATTATTACTTTTTAGTAACATAGTTTGTCTTGTAAAAACGAGAAGGGGGTGCAGGGTGAACATAGAAAATTGATAGATTTACAGATATATATGGTTTTGATTAAAATTTTCAATTCTATTGACATTTTCGATTAATATCGTGGTGAGCTAATATCTTTGCATAAATGAAGGGATCAGAGCCTATTGGATTGCTATAGCCGTTCCAATCCGTATAAGTTTTTGATTAAAATTTTCAATTGTATTGATATTTTTGACTAATATCGTGGTCAGCTAAACTTGGCTATACCTACGGTATTTGTCGAGAGCGAACTGTTTTGTATTATTTAATATTATTATTTTTAAGTATCAAGGTTCATCTTGTAAATCCGAAAAGGGGGTGCGAGGTGAACATAGAAAATTTATAGACTTAGAGATATATCTTGAATACACTTGCGATATTTATCGAGAGCTAACTGTTTCGTATTATTTAATTTTATTATTTTTAAGTATCAAGGTTCATCTTGTAAATCCGAAAAGGGGGTGCGAGGTGAACATACAAAATTTATAGACTTAGAGATATATCTTGAATACACTTGCGATATTTATCGAGAGCGAACTGTTTCGTATTATTTAATATTATTATTTTTGGGTAACGAGGTTCAACAGCACGTGCCCTTTTTACACAGCGATACAACGTGAATATCTCACGAGCGATACATCGCGTGTCCTGCATTAATAATCTTTTTGTGGGCGTGGTGCTGGAGACGATTTCGAGTTAATTTTTTTAGATTCGTGCTTAGTAGGGAAGCACGAAAAGACTCTTATCTGTCTAGAAAGCGTGCAGAAATTTACAGAGCCCGATAACAGTGCACAATCGCAGTATTTATCGATTTAAACATGTAAGTGCGATCAAGAATTCTTCTTTGATCTATAAACCTGTTTAAACGAACATTTTCTAGGTTGCATAATTAAGATCACCGTATCGCAAAAACGTTGTAATTTGCACGAGCAGAGTTCCAAAAATTTAATATGCAATTTTCAATATTGGAAATTTTATCGTACAGGAACGTGCAGTAATTTTGGGGTGCTTCACAAACTAGAAGGACTTCGATAAATCGTTAAATGTAAATATGAAACGATATTTTTACTAACCTCACCGCGTATACTACAAAATTCGTCATAAATTTAATCTAATTTTCAGTAGCTTCGTGAATCCCAAAAATTTGTCTCGCAGGAGCATTAAATTAGCGAAAAGGCGGGGGGACGGAAGGGAGGGTGCTTCCTCGCATCTTCAAAGTGATATCTCCAACGGAATCATACTGACCATAAAGTTCTTCCAGGGCACAGAGTAATTTAGTGTAAAACATTTCTTAGATCGCGTGAGGGAATGAAATTGAGTCACCTCGAGTGTATATTATTTTTCTTGCAAAATTCCGCGCGACTACCTGGCCAAGTATCTTTCATTACTCGGATACACTTCATCCCTTATTTTTCCAATACAAACTATAACTGGTGACTACTATTTATTGTACATCTGGGTAATGATGGACCCTGAAATTTGGGACTCCGAATTCTGATACAGGAGAATATTCCACAATAGAATTAGGCTAATTACGTAGAGTTTACGCTCTGTTTGTTTACAATAGCGAGTCATCGATTTCTACTATGCAGGTTGAATTCGCAGTTATCGCATGTTACGCGATCCGACGATAACAATTTTTACCATTGTATCTACTTGCGTGGATAAAACGAGCAGGGGCGATTTCCGATCAATCTCGCGAGGAATATTCGTTATTATTGCGATGATGCCATTCGGACGGGAAATTCCAGCACGATCGCGGCACGGTTTCCCATCGCGAGTTTCGTCGATTCTCTTCGATCCGTGCAACACGAGCGTCCATTTTGGCGCGCAATTTTCCGTTCATTGTTCCACGCGATTTTTCTTGCGCGGCATTTACCCGGGGCCGTGCATGGACCGCGTCCATTTTGTAAGGGAACACCGGCGTGTAATGGCGCAAAATAACGAGAGACAGAGGGAGGTTATTCCTTCTAAATTTCAATTCCGTTCGGGCCCAGGAATTGTAACAAAAGATGCCAGTATCAAATTTTATGGGGCTTCATCCGTTTCGTTCGATGGTCCGATGCACTCGTCGTTCGGGGCCATTGTCCGCAGTTACACGCATCTTTTAGTATCCGGGCGAAAATTTGGTACCGCTGAAACGGAAAATGGACCGGAAATATCGACCGTCCGCGTTGCATTTGCGATCCCCACTCGAATCGTTCAACTTTGCCGCGCGTACTTACAGCTTTTTATGAAATCTTAAACAGTCGTGCGGTATTTTATTCCATTCCAGAATCGAAGAGAATTTTTGATCGCTCTTTTATTTTTCCTCTGCCGGCTTTCGTCGCTGGTCGTAGGATAAGCAAACGTTTTAATTCGCCGAATAATTTATCGTTTCATCAAAATAGGCTAAATTTAATTTAGATCGTTATACGTTGCATCCTATTGCGCTCCTGTTTAATCCGACTCTAGAAAAATGCTGACTAAATAGGTACGATTAAAATGGAAATGACTTTTGTAATTTGATGGAGGGATTTTAGAAGAAGGAAACAGTTCTCTGCTCAGATATTTCATTCTTATATTAATTTCTATTTCTTCATATTCACCTCTTTTCTTGACAAAGTGGCTAGTGATTTCTATTCGGATAGGAGCGTGACTGTGTATTCTTGTTTATTTTCATTTTATTCCTCCAATTAATTCTTTGCACGCAATAAGTGACTCTTAATTACGGATTGTTTTAATTCTTTAAAGCTTAAGTAACGAATATGAGACAATAAATAGATTCGAAGTAACTACACATGAAATATTGAAATGAAATATACGCCTGATCTTCTTCCTCTATTTTGGCATAAATGGCGCATCACTTAGCTTAAAAGATACAGAAAATTTTCGAATTGTTGTATCTATATGGTGAAAAATTTTCGAGTATATTGGGTTAAAGGTGAATTGTATTACATTATTCGATAATTGAGCCGTTCACTGCACAAATTGATGAACTCCATAAAACAAAAAGTGGAGAAATGCAGTAAAATAATGTAATTATGACTATACCAAGTGCTTTGACACTTAAATTTAAGATTTTTCAAAAAGAGGAGTTAATCGATTTGTGCAGTGAACGGCTCAATTATTCTGCTGTTCTAATTATTAATTATTGTTATGCGTATTGCACTTAGACATTCATTACACATCGGTAGCTCCAATATCAAAATAGATGAAATACCATAATATAGCATAATATTTGAATGCAATTTTTTTACGTTCAATATCGCCGTGTATTTTCAGTATTTGTAAAATGACTATATTCGCCAGTACGAAGATAAAATAGTTTAAAACTTCGATAAAATAGAAATACTTTGAGGCTGAAATAGTTTATAACGTTTATATAAATACTTCTGTTCTCGTGCATCAAAGGGTAGGTATCTATTACAAAATGCAACGCTTGCGGTCGATTTAACTGTCACTGACGCAATTAATGGATAGGCGTACACGCTTTGTAACGATTAAAGTGTCCTGCCAGGCGAAAATAGGAAAAGCTGCAAGTTTCAATCGCGCTTAGCAATAATTGCGGCAACGATTAATCGTTAAATCAATTTCGCCGACAGGCTGGATTTCTCGCTAGGAAATTGCCATCGAGTAGCTTTATCAAGATACACAAAGAACGAAAATCCATTTCGTTAATTTCCTCTCGAACTTTACTTGCTTTCGCGGATACAAACCGTCGTGAGCTAGCGTGCAGCCGATTTAATTAAAAGTTACGAGCCGTTTTTTTCCGATTGCTTGAGAATCCTTTAACACGAAATCGACCTACTGCGTCGATAAACCTGGCCTTGTAAACCTACTTCGCGATGTTACCAATTTTTCCTCCCCTTTTTCCTATTTTTCTCGCGAGATTAATGGCAAATGTCGAGCAAATTTCGTTCGTTAGCTTCTCTATGCAAAAATATAGCAATTTTGATGCTTCTTAAGAATGCTGCTTTCACAGGAGAAGTTGGCGAGGATATCGGTATCGAGAGGGCGTCGATTGATATTAAAATTTAGAGCGTACTTCGGTATGCAAATTCATGCATAATATAATACTTATTAAAAATTTTCGGGACGATATTCGAGAAAAGCTTTAACGAAAATCGATAACGACGTGTAATGGAATTATAATTCGCGAGGTAAAGATAGTCATTTGTAACAGAATCGATAGATCTATAAATATGTCGACTAATACATTTGAAATTAATATAATACTAATTACTAGTACAGCCACGCGAATGCTTCAAGTTTCAAATTTCCACGTTAACAGTTTCACGTCAAGGGTTGACAGTAACCTTATTCGTATTTCAGAAATAGCTAGCTGTTTCGAAATTTATTTTTAAGCGACTTCGTTCGATCTCGATTTTTCGATGAAAACAAGACCGCGCGCGTATGGAAATTGCTGTTTTCCGATGTATAGATCCGCGATAATTTCGCACGGGGTCCCAGGAGCACGGGGCTCGAAAGCGAGACGGCCGATGTGTATTTGCGAGACAGAAGCAATCGTGACACTGTCTCGAATGCGTATTATTGGTAAGAAAGAGAATGGCCGGGATTGTCGGAAGGTAGCTGACCGTTGCGGAGCTTCCGTATCCCGCTAACGATCCTTTCTTTCCGGTCGCATCGAGTCCGTGGAGACTATTGTGTCGCAGCGATAGGTCGAATAAAGGCTGCTTCATAAAGCGAGCCGTTGGTTCCGCGCGTTCAGGATTTTCCTGGGGCTGAAAAACGACGAGCAATATGCACCACGCACACGCGAAACGCCCGCGCCAACGTGTGCACGTAAAGTCGTATAGGAACGTGTTGCAGAAAATGTAAATTTCCCGTTATCCCGAATGGTCTGGACAGTCGGTGATTAATCTGGGAATTATATGATAGGGCAAATGGATTCGTTGAATTTAAACCCCAAGAATTCTTTCTTCGCGCGCCGTTCGCGATAAAATGGTAACTCGCGTTATTATTTTCACCGTTTCTTGCGTTATATTCAAAGGTTGCATATGTAGAATGTACAATGGGTTTCTTTGCCTATTCTTGCCTATTCTATATTCCTATTACTTTCTTGATTTTTGAGCCGAAATCATAGATAGCGCTGATCACAGACGGTAAAATTTTTATTCGAACTGGATACTAGAAATCAATTGGACAGTAGAAAATTAATAAACTGCCAAGTTTTTGTAATTAATTCATGAAAAGTTATAGCTGCACAGCAAAGTTGGAATTATAGGCAACATTCTTATACGATGTTTAATTTAATAATTAATACTTACATGAGCAATAGGTTTTGTATTTCCTGTAGTAAATAAGATTGCTATAGAAAAGTATTTTTCTTGCATAATATTCTTATTATTTTGTAATAAATATATACTAGCATAAGAAAGCGTAAAAAAGAATTTTTTTATTAGGAAATTTTAATTACAATTGTTTCTTTACACTGAAAAATGAAAAAACTATCAAACTTATGGGACGGAAATCGAACGCCGGTCCTCCACTATAGCAATTTTCGATCGTCGTCCTTACGATACAACTTAGCTTGAAACACATTAGAAAGAAATGTATAGTTGACGAAGTAATAAAACTTTAATCGCAGATATCTTAAAAATTATTGAGTAGCTGCGGCTTTAATGATATATTTGCTTAAACTGCATGACGATATCTACAAAGCTGCAAAGTTTCAACTAAATCGAAGGACTTGCACTCTCCTTGTAACTAATTAAGCTAAGTAAAGAAAGGAACGCAAGTAAGGGAAGGTACGTAAGGGAAGGTACGTAAGGGAAGGTACGTAAGGGTGGTAAATAAGGTAAGTATAAGGTAAGTATAAGGTAAGTAAAATAATAAAAATTTACTGCAATGCAGGAAAAGTATTGTCCAGGGAATTCTTGGAAATGACGTCATTTCCTGAAACTGTCTCGACGAGCGACCCCTTATCATGTCATGTTATTCTGATACAAAATCGCAAAATTGGCCAAATCTGGGTTCTTTAATCGGTCTGATTTTTGCCGATTCCTCCGACAAAAAATTTTCGACCGATTTTGTGACTCTTCCAAAAGTTCACTGGACAAGTCTTTTTCTGCATTACAATACATTTTAATAATTTTACTTACTTCATACTTACCTTATACTTATCTAACTTACTTACCTTCCCTTACTTGTAATCCCTCTCCTTACTTACTTTAATTCCTCTTCAATTAAATATCGTTTAAACAGATATTGCCTACTCTCTAATTTCAGAGTTCAAAGGGAACATTGAAATTTACAAGAGATAGGAAATATCTTATACTTTGTGCGTAGCTCTTAGCTTGGTATCGTTTTCCAAAAATTATTCTTTGGAAAACGATACCAGTTACCAGGTCTCACCACGTGGAGGTGGCTACGCATCGAGACCCGACATGCGCCCTAGTGGCGCAGCCTGCCGGCGCTACCTGTATCAAAGGTACCCTAATCTAACTTGGAGCGAATTAAGTTAAAATGACTCTACCGACACTTTATTATATTTCGTGTCTTACAAAAGGGGTTTCGGTTCGGTATACTGAAACTCTACTGTCGCAACGCTAAGATATTTTCAAGTTCCCATAAAAATAGGGAATGAAATATCAAACACGCGAGCAAATAGAAAATCGCGACGCGCCCGAACGAGATCGCGATTATTCGAAAGACCGACTAGCCTAGGCGATGTACTCCCGTGTACAGAGA
>NW_016909027.1:120563-149576 GCF_001483705.2 Eufriesea mexicana | reverse complement strand
TTACATATTTATATTTATTATATATTACAAATTATATGTACAATTAAACATTAGTGTTATATTGTTCAAGTAATAACCAATGAATTAATTCTTTTCTTGTATTAAAAATTTACGGTATGAACAATTTATTATTTATGAGAAATTGGATTATTTATACATTTTTATGAACTATAGCTGTATTTGAATGACGTCATTGCCAAAAATTCCATCCACTTACCTCTCGCAGCCTCAAAAATCGTCAAATGTTTAACTGAAACATCGAAAATTTACAAAAGATAAGAAATATTTTAAACTTTGTGCGTAGCTCTTAGCTTGGTATCCTTTTCCGAAAATTATTCTTTGGAAAACCACATGGAGGTGGCTACGCATCGAGACCCGGACATGTGCCCTAGTGGCGCAGCCTGCTGGTCGTATCTGTATCAAAGGTACCCTAACCTAACTTGGAGCGAATAAAGTTAAAGTGACTCTACTGACACTATAAAATTTCGTGTCTTACCAAAGGGACTTCGATTCGGAATATTAAAATTTATTACTTTATTGCTGCAACACTAACAGACTAATATCTCTAAGTTCCCACAAAATTGGGGATTCAAATATGAAAAACACGAGTAAAATATTTTATATTGTATATATTTTTTCATATTGTATTATCTATTACTATGCAATGTAAAATAATTTATTACAATATTAGAAACAAAAAGAATATTAAAAGTTAAAATATCATATATTAACAGAATTTATGGTATTATCGTGTAATATTAAAAAATACATTACGGAATGATATACTTATATATTAACAAAATTTGTAATATTGCTATATATTACTGGCAAATGTGTTAAAAGGTATGACAATACTGTGTATTAATAAAATATAATATAAATAAAACGTCGACAGTAGAATCTATATAATTTCGCCTTGTACACGTGCTAATTATCATGTTAATGAACCGCTATTTTTTTGCATTTTTTCTTCTTTATTTCTCGCTACTTAAAATCATATCGATCACTGTTTCATTTCCACAGTCAAATATTTATTTCCAATTATCTTACTGCATACCAAATAATTCTCAAATAGTATCAGAAACAAAACAAAATTCCTAAAGATAATAAAGATATTAAAAATGATAAAAATAATAAAAATAAAAGACAGAGCAGTGGTAAAGAAATCGGTCTAAACACGAGTATCACTAACGAGAAAGATGCGGTAAGGAAATCGGGCGAAACATAAGTATTGCTAGGGAGAGAGAGAGAGGGGGAGAGAGAGAGAGAGCGAGCGAATAGCCTAGCCATAGGGCCGAACGTAAACATCACTGGTTAGGCTCAAGGTTAATCTTCGACGACGTTTCCTCGTCTCAGTCGAGCGTTATTCCTCGACGCGTTCGCATGAAATTCGATCGGTTGCCATAAATACCCGTCGATGTTTTTCTACCCAGGCAAGTTGAGACTCCACAGTTGCGTATATTCTTCGTTGTATTCGGACGATATCGCTCGACGTGCGACTGTGTAAATTCGCTGTTTGAGTGTGGTACGTGCCATCGAATCTTAAACCGTTAGCTAAGGGGTTAATAGTTTGCTTGCTACGTATATACATAGGCGCGTGTGAGTTGTTGCTAAGCGAAGGGGAGAGCGAAGTCCAAGGATTTTTCTAGAGAGTTCGATCACGTGGTAGCGACAAAAAAGAAAACCGTTATAACCGTCATCTGTAACCGTTACAGAAACCGTCAGTCGAGTCTCGTCGTTTTATAAAGCAAGATCTCCGCTGTGGCGTCTTTCTATTTCTATATTCGGCATATATTGCAATACAGTACTTAGGCGTCACAATACTTTTAACACATTACCGATTTTTCTTAGACATTGACGTACTTGCTTTAATTGTTTTCTCAATTTTCCTTCAATTTTGACAGGGTGAAATCACGAAAAGTTATTGCGCAGTTTTCAATTTCCTCGTTTATATTTTCTAAATCTCGACTACCCCTGCTGATTTTCGGCCGTACTTGCGTGGAATAAACTGCTTTAATTAGTTTACCGGTTTCTTCTCCATTTCGACCAATTGTGTATGAAACATAGTACCGAATATGACAGGCCACAGAAATCTATTACGTTGTTTGACTTTCATCGCTTATATTTTCCGAATTTCTTCAGATTTTCACGATTTTCGAATCTAATTACGTGCAGTGGCTTATGTTTTAATTAGTTTGCCGGTTTTTTCCCGATTTTAACCTATCGGTTATGAAAGATAGTGCCGAATGTGACAAGCCGCGGAAATCTATTACGTCGTTTGACTTTCATCGCTTATATCTTCCGAATCTTTTCAGATTTTCGCGATTTATCAATCTAATTGCGTGAAGTGGTCTGTGTTTTAATTAGTTTGCTGGTTTTTTCCCGATTTTTGCCGATCGTTTGTGAAAGATAGTGCCGAATGTGACAGGCCGCGGAAATCTATTACGTCGTTTGACTTTCATCGCTTATATCTTCCGAATCTCTTCAGATTTTCACGATTTTCCAACCTAATTGCGTGCAGTGCTCTGTGTTTTAATTAGTTTGCCGGTTTTTTCCCGATTTTAACCTGTCGTTTGTGAAAGATAGTGCCGAATGTGACAGGCCGGGAAAAGTTTTTGCGTCGTTTGACTTTCATAGCTTATATCTTGCGAATTTCTACAGATTTTCACGATTTTTCAATCTAATTGCGTGAAGTGGTCTGTGTTTTAATTAGTTTGCTGGTTTTTTCCCGATTTTTGCCGATCGTTTATGAAAGATAGTGCCGAATGTGACAGGCCGCGAAAAGTTTTTGCGTCGTTTGACTTTCATGGCTTATATCATCCGAATCTCTTCAGATTTGCACGATTTTCCAATATAATTACGTAGAGTGATCTGTGTTTTAATTAGTTTGCCGGTTTTTTCCCGATTTTTGCCGATCGTTTATGAAAGATAGTGCCGAATGTGACAGGCCGCGAAAAGTTTTTGCGTCGTTTGACTTTCATGGCTTATATCATCCGAATCTCTTCAGATTTGCACGATTTTCCAATATAATTACGTAGAGTGATCTGTGTTTTAATTAGTTTGCCGGTTTTTTCCCGATTTTTGCCGATCGTTTATGAAAGATAGTGCCGAATGTGACAGGCCGCGAAAAGTTTTTGCGTCGTTTGACTTTCATGGCTTATATCATCCGAATCTCTTCAGATTTGCACGATTTTCCAATATAATTACGTAGAGTGATCTGTGTTTTAATTAGTTTGCCGGTTTTTTCCCGATTTTTGCCGATCGTTTATGAAAGATAGTGCCGAATGTGACAGGCCGCGAAAAGTTTTTGCGTCGTTTGACTTTCATGGCTTATATCATCCGAATCTGTTCTTATATTACGTCGTTTGACTTTCATCGCTTATATCTTCCGAATCTCTTGAGATTTTCACGATTTTCTAGTCTAATTGAATGGAGTGATCTGTGTTTTAATTAGTTTGCTGGTTTTTTCCTGATTTTTGCCGATCGTTTATGAAAGATAGTGCCGAATGTGACAGGCCGCGAAAAGTTTTTGCGTCGTTTGACTTTCATGGCTTATATCATCCGAATCTGTTCTGATTTGCACGATTTTCCAATATAATTACGTAGAGTGATCTGTGTTTTAATTAGTTTGCCGGTTTTTTCCGGATTTTAACCTATCGTTTATGAAAGATAGAACCTAATGTGACAGGCCGCAGAAATCTTTTACGTCGTTTGACTTTCATAGCTTATATGTTCCGAATCTCTTCAAATTTTCACGATTTTCTAACCTAATTGCGTGCAGTGATCTGTGTCTTAATTAGTTTGCCGGTTTTTTTCCCATTTTAACCTATCGTTTATGAAAGATAGTGTCGAATGTGACAGGTCGCGAAAATCTTTTACGTCGTTTGACTTTCATGGCTTATATTTTCCGAATTTCTTCAGATTTTCACGATTTTCCTATGTAATTACGCGGCGTAATCTATGTTTTAATTAGTTTGTCGGTTTGCCACCAATTTTATTTTCTGACGATTCAGAAAATAACGATGCAAGTCTCGCCGCGGCTGTTGAAGTACAGTGTTGTACAAAGGTTTTCGCAATTTTCTTATCGTGTTAGAGGGAAACCGTGTTACAGGATGCCGTGTTGTAGGAGGGTGCTTGCAATTTATGAATCGTGTTACAGTGAAACCATGTTATAAGATACCGTGTTGTAGGACTGTTACCTGTCCAGGGAAGAGGGTACCGTCGTTTATATCTTTTTCTGCAAATTTCGCTCGTTTATATACTTCATAAATAATGTATTTTATAAATACAGGTATGGCAATGGTTAAAATGGATTTTAAATTATGAAAAGAAGGTATGTTTGTAATGAGTGAAGTATTGTATGGTCTGCATATTTTTATATAACGTATCATAGATGAGTGAAGAAATTAGAGAGTAATGGGTTAGGTGAGTTACAGTCAAAAATTCATCGTGAGAAGACGTTGAGAGTAAGAACAAATAATAAAAATTATATTTCGCGACTAAAAAATTGCGAAATGTTATAAATTGTTTCATCAATAATTTTTATAGGACCGACTAATATTGTTTATTAAATTTATATTAATTTCTTATATACTGTATGTAAACACAATAGGAAGATTTCGTGTATATTTTCTTACACTGGAAAAGGTACTTAGAAAAATATTGCAAAGACGAAAAATATTTTTCAATATTCTTTTATCAACAGCTTCCTATAGCACTAATTATCTTCGACTAATCCGGATTGAAAAATAGTCTCTTCTAAAGCTATTCGATAAAATTCTAAAAGCCAGCAAAATTATAGGCGTCCGGGTACAAAAGACAATTCTCCTTTCACCAAAATCGATATATTCTTTTACAGCTCAATGTACCCCTCGTACTCGTTATAAACAAAGTTCATCCGGAATATTATCGCCCTCTGCATCCGCGATTTATAACCTTCTATTTTGTAGGATCGCAATGCGTCGAGCAAGTTGCGCGATAAATTTGCCGGAACGTTTTGAATCGTTAAAATTCACGCGAACCATATTAAACATTCTGGAACGATCGGATTTCGAAGTTGGAAACTCGGCAGATCGAAAGCATCGGTTAATTGAGCCACGAGTGCGGGCAAACGAGCGTCCCTTTACAGCGCACGGTGTTTTTTCGCGAGGACCCGCATTGTATCAGAATCGGATGCAGCTTGGCACCGCGACGCCGGGAGATTACTTCCGCCTCGATAACGCGAGGGGGTATTAACGTACACCGATATTTCCTTTCGTCCTTTGGTTTCCTCTCTGTCCTGGAATAACCGTCGATTTTACTTTCCCGAACTTCCGAAACCACCCCATTCTCGGCAGAGCAACTTGGCGGAGGATGTCGCTGGAGAAAAGGTATACACCTTTCTCTTTCCATTTTCGCGAATTTCTTCTCTTCGACTGGTACCGGTGGAAAAAGGGAATATAATAAAAATAAAGAACGGAAGGGGACAATTCGGAAAACAAAGGCATAGGAAGAGAGAAATAGGGGGCAGGGGGGACGAAATCTCGTCGGAGTAGATCGCATACGCGCACGCGAAATATTGCGATGATTTATGCTAGTTCCGAGCGGATTTATCGACAACGTGGACGCGTTGCTGGTTCCATTTTCCCGGGACGTGTTAAAAGTCAAAGGGCCTCGGCCAGGCCATCCCCACAGGCGAAAGAATCGCCTGGCAAAAAATTAATTGCATTATCGACGTGAATTTCGCGCTGTTTGGCGAGCTGCGGTTCCTGACCCCGGCGTTAATTAATTTTTTCGAGCCTGTCGCAAAGGTAGAAGGAGAAAGGGAGCGTTCGCGCATTCTTTTGAACACAAAGCGACGACCGACTTCCTCTGCCGCTCCTCGAGTTAACGCAAGCTTATTTACAGAAGCTTTGAGAATGGGGGGCGCGTTGCTCGCGACAGGAGCCCTCCATTTTGTCGCTCTTATTTTCGCGCGTCGCGAAATGCCCGATTAACCAGTCGCTGGACGTTAATCGCCGATTTTCCTTGCGAAAATCGACGCGATGGCCGCCGAAACACGTTGATCCCCCGCGATCTTCGTAGATTAATTCTCTGCAGCGTCATGCGACTCGAAAATTGCATTCGCGTGCGTTCGCGTTTTCGAAATTTTGTTAATTTGCAATTCGTTTATATTAACGCATTGCACGCCGGTCCAAATATCGCGGAATTCCGCTATTAGTGCTATTACCGTTTCATTTCGCGTGGCATTCGCGTTGGCACTCGACAAAAATATAGCACGCTATATTTTGGGAAAATGTAAAGAATTTTTCACCTATTGTCTTGCGAATATTTGCATCGCGTTGCAGTTAACATTCCACGTACGTTCTATAAATTTTTATATATTCGTCGTATTAATTATGTTCATGTTGCATCGAATGATTCGTTTCGAACGATTATTGGATTCTAGGTTGCACTTCAAACTTGAGAGCCACTGGAATTGATTGTAATTCTTTTCTCTTGGGAGCAAGCACAGTTCTAAATAATTATCGGTGATTTATGATCAACAGGGAAGAATACGCTAGTAATACAATTTTATGGAATCTTTGTTTTTCCTTTTAAAAGTCGAAGGAGAGCAATTTCAGAAGCAGAAGATATTTATTATTGAGTTTGGTTATTAACTCGTTATTTTTTGAAATGCTTATAGAGTGTTATTTATTGGTAATATTTACGGTTTGTTATTTTTACCTGTTTTCCTGGTGTGCATTATCTGCTGGTTGATTACGTTGCTAAAAGCGAGGCCAAGATAATGAGCGAGCTCTTAAAAGTACGGAGTAACATAATGATCGAAAATAGGCGCAAGGTAACCGTCGCTATCGATTACAGCGCTTTTGCATTGCGGACGAAGTGAACTAAATTAATATAATCTACATATAAACTTTTCGATCAAATAAATTAATAACACCGTATACTCGAGAGCAAAGAAGATAAAAATTCTTGAAAATAAAATGTCGAATAAAATATCGATAATTCTAAATTTGCCACTGTGATTCGTTTAGTCTTTAATAGGATAGGTAGATGATACAAGAACTGTTTGGCATTTAGTATTTCAGAAAATTGGAAGACAAAATCATGCTATGTTTGAAATCTCATATTATAAAGAACTCCAAATATATTTCCAGTTTCCGGAAATATAACTACATAGGAATCATAAATTTAAGGATATTATTGTAAATATAGTGATAATTGATATTGCAAGTATTTTGATCCCAACGATGAGAAGAAAACGATTAATATTTTATAGAAAAGTTGTAGTGATAAAATCAGGAACCTGAATAGAATCTGTTTTACTGCTTTAATGAAATAAATAATTGTATATCAAACTATGGGGGTTTGAAATTCGTTAGATATTAAATATTACCGTTAAGTATGAATTTTCCTAATCATGCTGGATTCATCAGCAAGTATTTATTAGTAAGGAACTACTATTTATTCTTTGCTGTTCCTAACTGGTCGAGGTGTAATAAAAAAGAAAAAAGAAAATGGAAGGACTAAAATTTAATGAAAGGGAAGGCTATAAACTTTTATATCTCGACAGGGATATAAAAATTGACAGTTTCAGCTTTCCCAAGTAAGCTGTATCATAGACTTTCGGAAAAAAGAAAATGTTTTTTCATTATTAATAAATCAGGATTTAAGTGTCGCAATAAAAATATCGTAAAATCTCGCAGAGTAAGGTTATATATAAAAAAATAAGTCTCCCCGTATTTCACGGATAAATAACATTTTGCTAAGCAAAATATCGTTCCCGTGTCTTAGTTTCCTTACACGCGCAGCCTCTTTCACGTCCACTCGTCAATTTCCGTCGCGGAAACTAGATTCGGGGCAGCGAAACGCGACAAAGTTTGCCGGATCTTTCGCCGAAAGAGTTCAAAGCGTGAAATCGCGGAGCGGGATCGTTATCGAGCGAGCGACGAATTTTCCCCGATTTTTCCACGATCGTGGAAAGTCCACAGGCAACTCTGCGCAAGTTCCGATGAAAGGTGACCACGGATTGATGCATCGCGCGATTCCGCCATGGCAGTTTCGACTGTTGCCAAACGCGTGCCCATGGCCGTGTTTTTCCCTTCTCTTTTCCCATTTTTCCCCCTTTTTTCCGCGCGTCTATCGATAAAAGCGTTACATTCGGTTATCTTGCCGCGCTGCGGGTATCCGTGGCGTTTTCGATTCCGCGAAAGAGGGGCCACCGTCGGAAAAAATGGCCGTTTGCCTTCTAAACGCGGTTATTCGAGAGGTTAAAGCTGTCTCGATCGTTCCTGCACCCTTTTTGCCGTGGAGAAACGCAAGGGAAAACGTTTCGAAGCGGGTTAAAAACGCACGATGGTTGGGAGATCGACACGGGTGAAACCTAGGAAAATAAAACTGTGCTTCGACGACGGATCGCGAGGATATGACCGCTTGGATATCGTAAATTCTTTATTTCCGTGGCGACAGTAAGCTTGTTTTTTACCACGGAGGCGGTATCGGGGAATTTTTAGCGAAATTTGTACGAAGTCGAGAGCTCTGGGCACAGGGTGTATTCGGATAATAAAGTATTCGGATCACAGGATACCTCTGTATAATGGTGGCCGCGGATAATAGGATTTCGAACAATACTTCTGTTATATTGATTTCGAAACGTATAATATAGGGTGACTCTTTCAACTGAAAACAGATGGAACCTGTTGAAAAATTATTTTTCACGCCTCTCTTCGCAATCGAATAATTTTCGTTATCCCATCCATTATTGCCCAAAGTTGCTTAAACGCGACGTAATTGCCGCCGTAATGTGGTAAAGTCGGGTTAATAAATTAGAAGAAACTCTTGATTCTGATTATATTTTATATTTCCCTATGGTATAAAATAAACGGAGGCTCGAGGTCTTCTACGATGCATGGTGCACACGGTGGAATGTCCAAAATTTGTGTGTCTCTTTGAACCCTTCAGCAAGCCCTTCTTTACGCGTTCCCCAAACCTCTTCGACGCATAGTTCTAAGATCTATTTCTAGATTTATTTCTCTTAAGAGATGGATTTTTGTAAATACGTTAGGACGTATCTTATTTTCAACATATACAGAAAGATTGTTGTCTTTTAATTATTGAAATTTATTTTAGAATATCCTAAAGTTGGTGATTGTCATTTGAGTACCTTATTATATTTTTATAAAAGGTATGACGAATTTTTATAGGAAAATTTTAGTGGTTGCAATGAAGAAATACTGTCCAAAAAGATTTCCTTTCAATTATTGAAATTTATCTTCGAACATCCTGAACTTGAAGTCTGTCATCTGAATGCTTTTCTTATTTTTAATAGTAAGAATTAAAAAAATACATTAAAATTGTTAGAATTATTAGAGGAAATATTATTGAAACAAATAAGTAATTTAATTTAGCCATCCTTTTATACTCTGGCTCCTTAATGGATTAAAAATATTTTTAAAATAAGTTCCATCTCTCACGAGATATCCCACCGTTTCCAATTCAAGGAAACACCCCGTATGTACCGTACACGTTCGCCTCTCTTCCTATATTTCTCTCTTCGATCGAGCATGACCGGTCCTTTCCGATAATTCCACGACGCCACTCGATTCAGATGCGCCGTGCGACGTCTGTCGCTCGCCTAAATATTTCAGGCTGCGTCCTATGCCCGAATCGCCTTAATCGACTCAAGGTGGAACAAAGATCCCATTCCCAGACAGTCTCCCTGGGAAAGCACATACAGTCGCTTTTCGATTAACCCGCCGTTCCAGATATCAAAACAGTCGAATAAATCACGATTGCCCCCTCCCCCCGGGATCTCGGATTTCATTTCCGTCTTGGGAAAAATCGCCGGTATCGATAAGTAACCAAACGACGTTCATCCGATTTCCATTCCACGGCTTCCGCCTGGCGCGATAAAAGTCGCGGTAATAAATTTATAGATCACCCGCGAGTCTGACTGGGAAATCGGCGCTGGGAGGGGAGAGAAAATCGCAGGCCGGGACGTTGATAATCTTGTTCCAAATATTTCCGGGACGAAAAGTCGCCCGGGTTTCCAAGGCATTGTTTTTCCCGTGGAAAATATGCCCGGGAATGGTCGTTAAATCGCGCCGCCACGGAAATAATCCCTCCATGAATTTTCATGTCGTATCCGCCGCGTCGTCGGGGGTGGAGAAAGATAATATTCGCCTCACTTTGAGGCCGCGGACACGGTGAAAAGAGAGAAATATTACACCTCCGCCTGTTTACAAGGATTTCCCTGCCGGCCTCTAATTAATTCCGGGAGATTCAACGGGGGTGAAAAATCCAGCCCGAGGGGGCGGAGGAATATCGAGGAGCCGCGCGAGGGTGGCGCGCGTTCGCCGGTTGTTACCCGGGCTGCAGAGCTCCAACAGACGTCGCGAATTATATTTATTTCGAAAAATTTCCCTCTGTCCCGCGATCTTATCGTGACCCGGAATAAATTTATATTCCTCGATATTGCTCGCGAGCGCGAAAGAGGGTGGCAGGGACGCCGGGAAGCCGGACAAAAACTCGACCGGCTGGATTTATATAGGGGTTAATTGAGCAGGTCGCGTGAACGGAATGCGAAGAAGGTTGACATCGTTTCGTCGATCGCGAACGTTTCGATTGTCTCCTCGCGAGATACCAGTTTCGCCGCTTCGACCGAACGTGTCGCGACTTCCGTCCGGGGTTCAGATAAACGGGGTTGAAATAAACGGGAGACGCGGTTGAAGAGGGTGGTGGTTGCCAGCGTATCACCGGCGATATAATTTTTTCTCTAACAGAAGGAAACTTATTTTCCTCGCGGGTGAAAATATTTTCTCTTCGCCTTGATCGAACGCGTGTATTCGAGTTGGCGAATTGCAGCCACCGAGTGTCCAGTGGTAAGTGAGCGATATTCCAGGGGTAAATTCGACGCGTGAGAATAGTGGAAGGAGTTAGTGCAAACAAAGACACTCCTTGTGCCGGATAATCGGTTTTGTTAGCATTTTCCAGCTGGATAGGTGTAACGACTGGTAAATGGAAATGTTTAGGCAACTTTTGGTGTTCAGTGAATGCATGGAAGGGAAAAATGAGAGTGACGACACACACGGTAGCGAGGTTTCTCTATTTTCGAGTCGGGCTGAAGGTTTACAGGCAGCTGACTGCGCCGTGCTCGGCAATAAATCTCTTTCGAATGTTGTTTCGCGATGTCTCTCAATTGTAAAGTGCTCGCTCGCGTGACAGTTCGACGTGGATGGATCTTTAATTGCTCTTCTTATTTTCCTTCCCGTGCTCGTGCCCGGAATATTAACGAAACGCGATTGCAATTAAACAACGACGACCAATCGAACGAAGAATTCCGAATTCCAGTCCTCCGATCGAGTATTTGAAAAGTTATTTCCCGGATAATTGGGGAATCGTATTAGAAAACGAGTTTACACGAGCAGCTACACTTCGCGTTTGCAGATTTATGGGAATTAAATTAAGAGAGTCGGATTTGTCGTAAATATTACACGATTGTCGGTTATAGGGATAATTACGTTTGATTTATTAATCGTGAGTGAGTGATTTATGAAATAATTCCACGGCCTTCGATAGGGGGTTGGGGAATTTTAAAAATTAATTTTCCCTGTTGCACGAACGTTATCGATGCATTTACCGGGAAAGAAACGTTCCAACTCGATTGAAATAATTTTTAAAACGCGCGCAGGTTATACATCGAACGAGTTCTAAAATATGGTTCATTTGCCGCAAATCGAATAATCGTTATAAAAACATAAAGCGCAAAAATTCTCCGCAATTGTAGCTTCCAATACGGATATAAATCGATATACGAACTCTTCGCAACTCACATTAATTCGCTCTCCGAGTGTAAAAATATCTGCTGCAAGCATTCGCTCGACGCTTATCTCTTTTCGTTTAAAACAAATTTCTGCTTCCTACCGGAATAAACGATCGGGTGCCGAAACACCGATCTTCGTTCGGCGACGTTCTTGCTCGTCGAATGAAACGATCTTATCCGCCATAAAATAAATACTCGAGTGATGCAAAATTCGGTTAGTGTTCGAAACGACACGTGCTGAATACCGGCTAACAAACCGCGCGATATCGTTACGGGAATCGCACTTGCCGCGTGTACGTCAAAGCAACTGCCACGATATTAGCCGAGCTTTGAGCCGTACGTACGATTTTCCCGGGGTAACAGTGTTTTCCGCTATCGTGTTATTGACACGGCGCCATGAAACTTATCCACTGTGGCGCGTATTTTATTCCGCGCTGTGGCGGGGTTTGAATATCTCGGTACTTCAGCATGAACGTTGCAATAAAGCTCGTGCGGTTCTTCCTTTTATGCGGAGGAAATTGGTTCTGGAATAGCAAATGATAGCGCTCAGGGACGCGATACAACTGGACGATATCGGTTATGAAATGTCTAGCTGTCGCTGTGCTAACTAAAAAAGGAGAGGAAAAGAGGGGAAAAGAGAGGGAGAGAGAGGAGGATCCGTCGAGAGGGTCAAAGGGTTCGGAAGTCTATCATTTTGTTCCATTATACTCGAAAGCTTCTTCATCTTCTATCATCGAGGACCATAGAGAAACTCGCCGGCTTCCTTCCTCCATTCTCGTGAATGATCCTCTCCTCCGGCAAGATAGACAGAGAGACGTTCGAAAATGTTTCTAACGGAACCATAATTTTCGTTCGTTACGCGGTTATGTTTAATGGTGAAACGGTGTAAGTCGCCTGTCGCAGCGTCCTCGATTATGAAATGTCTTGCCTATCAGCGTCGCTCAAGGGCCTCCCATGAAAACACGATTCCGTACTTAGGCACGACGCGAGATAATGGCATGGTTAATTTACAGAAGAAACAAGGTGATACTTAATGATCGTTTTTGCTACAATTTAGCCGCGAGTCCGGGGCTGAAAGGCTCGACGTCGCGTGTGTTGACTGCGACGTCATCCTTGTGCAAAGCGTGACGCGCTCCCGCGACAGGAGGAAGCCTCGCAAGCTCGCAAGGGGTTGAAACTGGATTCAATCGTGACCCGTGCAAGCAGCCTCTGTCTCTGCGCGAGAGTTGGTTGGGAAAAAATAGATTTAAAAATTGATTCGAGCCTTCAGCGAACGAATAATCAGCGTTTGAACAAACGGTCCCATAGATATTCGTTGGAATAGGAAGTTTCACGGATGGGTCAGGTTCCATATTAATCCCCGGCTCGGATCGAATTGTAATCGTTCCGCGAATTTCCCCAAAATGGTTTCCAAACGGAAATTCCCGGTGCAACTTTTCAACCCCCGGCCGCGCCCCGAATCATTTTAATTCTCTTTGACTTGGACGCAAACAAAAGCTCGAACTCTGCCCGATCGAAAAGCGATATCGTATTGACAAATGTCAAAGCTCGATGAAAGAGGATGGAATTCGGGCCGCGGAAAGTTTGAATATTCCTGCCTGTAACTCGCCGTACCGTATCGTCGTGGTGGTGGTAGTGAGGAATAAAAAAGAGAAATTAAAAAAAAAAGGGTAAACGGAAGAGAGGAGGGAATAAGGGCGGGGAGGGGTGGAGCGAACGGATAGGGGTAGAAAAATTCGGTCGACGAGATGCGATTACCATCGTCGGACAAGGAAAATCGAGTAAAGCAATGATCTTTCGGGGCAGAAAATAGCGGATTCTTCGGCGTGACTGTACCCGGAATTTATTTCTCCGCTGCTTCGAACTGCTTTATTAAAAACCCGCGCAAATATTGGAGGTGCAAGGAGTGTACGTTCTCGATTCTACGGCCGCGCGAATGAAAAGCTCGGTCAATGGTATTTCCTCGTGCTCCGCGTTTCTCGTTTTTCCTGTCCATTTTCTTCTTTTTTCTCTTTAGAGTTATAAACAACGTCATGGACAACCTGCTCTATCTAATTAGAGCATTAGTATTAGTAGGATGGAATATTGGTAAATTTGCTATACCGAATTTCGATGCACTGTGAGCGTTGGTTTCATACGTGTGAATGCGAATGAGGTTGAATAAGTGAAACTCATTTACGGTGATACAAATATAATATGCGCGAGTGCAGTCTCGTATGAATGATGTTTAGAAGAATGTGCTAGAATAACACAGTTATGAAGAGAAAATTTGAAAATTTAAATTTAAATTATGAAGAAAAAATGTTAAAAAAAAGCAGTTTAGAAGAAAAAATGTTTAGACGAATGTGTCAGAATAAAACAGTTATGTGTTTTAACAATCAAAGAGGAAACATGGTTAACCCTTTGCATTCGACAATTTTTTCGTCACAGAAAAATAGTAATTCGTAAACTTTCTGCCATAAAGTCGACGATATTTTTAAAACAGTAAATGAAAATTCGTATGCAAATTGATATGTAAAATTATTTTATTTCGACATTTCACGCAATATATTAATTAACATCCATCTTTTGAATCTGATTAAATGACGACCGAGAGTTGCCCCTTTAGTGCAAAGGGTTAATAAGACTGAGAGAGAGACAGAGAGACAGAGAGAGAGAGAGAGAGAGAAAGGGAAGAATTTTCTAGAAAATGTTGTGAGTAAATGGATAAACAAATAAGAATATTTATTGAACACAATAATAGCCCAACATAAATTATAACTAAATCTCGTAAAATAAATTCGCTTCTAACTGTGATATAATCTCTCGAGAACTCTCTCACACACGTCTATTTGTAATGACTGTCATTCACCTACTGATTGTTTTTTCACGACTCTGTCATACTCCTCACACACACATTTGTCCACACAAACATTCTTCACACTCGTACCACACATTCTATAACAACCAGTACCACAAATGTCAATCATTTTTATGTTTAAAATAATTGATTACGAGTTGTTTTCATTATTTAAATATTTTTATCTAAATATACTAATGTTTTAACTGTTAAAAAACGTAGAAGATATTGATGTGCATTTCTATTCACATACATCTGCTCGTCTTTTACTATCACTTACGCTAGTGATTTTTAACCAGTGTGTCTTGGTATATTAATGTATAAATTTGTGAAAAAATGCGACGACTAATTATTTAATTAAAAATTAAATCTTTTCCTCGATATCGTCAAATATGAAATAACTATAATTTTTCTCTGCCCCCGAATCTGCGTTGTTTTTACGTTGTTAGATATTTTTGCAAGGGAAGAGGCACCGCTCCGGATATTTGCATACTTCTCCGTCGGGTAATTGAGGAATTTTTGGCGCTGCTTGCAGCGGTGCTGACGTTATGTTAAACAGTCGTGTGACCTTTGCCACTGGCGAGATAACAGAAATTTATGCAGATAAGTGAATGAATTTTGCATGCGTGTCACGTGGTCGTGTACATACATCGCGCGACAGTTTTTGCATAAGCTACCCGCCTGATACAGGGGGATTTGTTAAATTTCAGACGACTTGTAATACCGATCGCGTTCCACCTCTTGTCTCGGATCGAAGGAAAATATCGGTCGTTTAGCGAAATTCGCGTTTCGCGGAAAAGTCTTCGATTCGTTCTTACGCGGGATGCATGAATTTTATCGGGTGGCTTAAAGCGAGTGTTAGGAGTTCGTTGAAACAGCTCGATGAAAGGGGGGTTCGAGATAGTTCGTTGTTAGAGAAGCAAAGAAACGTATTGAAAGTAAATTGGAAGTCGGAATGACCGACGAATTAAACGTTGAATCGATAATCCGTCTTTAACTCGCGACGAATTTCTTTATTCGGGAAGAATGAAATTGAAGAGGGGTGTGGGTTGAACTTTTCGAACGATTGATTCTATTATTGAATATTATAGTTGTTCAAGTGGACGTCTGAAATTTATGCCTGAAAGACTCTAGATGTAGTGGCAAAGTTTTTCCCATTGTGGGGGAAAGAACAAATTATTCAGAAGGTCAGTTATTCGGAAGAGACGTACCCTTTTGGACGTGCCCCTCGAGTGTTTTTGAAAATAAAGTCTTTAACCTCTGTTTCGACACGGCAAATTTTATTTTATCCAGGATTTAATTTTTACACGGCTCCTTTTAATTCAAGAATAGTATATAATATCAAGTATAATATAGTATCAAATATAGTACATTCATTGAATAAATTTTTATAGTATATATTATAGATATAGCCATATACGAAATTAAATTTTAATTTAAAATATTTGTATCGATAATGATATTCATTCTGTTGGGTTGGCCAATAACTAATTTCGGATTTTTGCAGCAAATTTTATTATTTTCTTTACCAGTACATGGCAGTCTTATAATTAATTAAATATATATAAATATATCACACGTTAGTTGAAATTATACAGCGATATATAAAATAAAAATATGTTACAAATCGAAATGATCAATACACTTTTCGATAAAACATTTTAGATTTTAGAAATTGGTCGCTATTTTATGGCAAAAATATCGAAATTAATTTTTAGCCAACACGACATAATAAATCACACCGAAATGTACTTAGTTTCGAAATAGACTTAAATTTATTTCATATATGATTTATCCCCTTCGTCTGCCTTTCTCGCAGACAAAAAGATTATTTTAATCTCTCAGAAGCTTATAAAATATAATCTTTCGTTCCCTGAAGCCTCTTTTAATATTTTGCATTCCGTATAAGAGAAAAATCTTACAGGATTATTTAACAAGAGTTATAAATAAATCTCGCTTCCATTTTGTTTCAGGTAAGACATTTCGATCAGGAATTTATAACACGTGTAACGCCAGCAGAGGGATGAAAATCTCAAGAGTGGAGGCTGAAGAAAGTCTGTCTGGAAGCGACAGGTTTGAGTTGAAATTGGAATTAAGTTCATAATAGGTTAGATTAAAGTATATCACTCTACTACGCGAATCAATTATTTTCTAATTCCAGCAACAATGATACTGCTATTTTCAATAGAACCTGGTAATTCCACGAGTAACCAAGTAACTTTAATCGAATACCATTCGAGAAGAGAGAAATTCGCAATTTTCTCAAAAAAGGGATTATTTTAAATTTCTTTTGCAAATATTTTCAAAATAGTTCATTTCCATCACAGGTAGGCACATAATTACAACGCACGAGCGGTATGCCATTTAATAAGTTAAATTAAAATTAAATTTGCCGTTAGTACACGTTAGAGGTATAGTACATTTCAATCCCCAGAAAGTGTAGAACATGTCGAAGGAAATATTAATATCGCAGGAAATTACCTACGGCGGGAATTCATTATCTTTCTTAATTTTTTCGCATAAAAGCGCCACGATATTCGAGCAAATTACATTTCAGTTACACTTTCGTTACCTTCGCCCCATTTACCCTGGCCGGAATATCGATATATCCTTTCGTTACCCGAGCCAATTCATTCCGTTCCTTTATCGCGTAAAATATGCGAAATATCGCGATTATCTTCAACAAATAAAAATAAACGCATTTGCAAGAAAATGAGAACACACACGCCTAAATGCCATTCCAAGCTTTTCACTGGCCCGTCTATTACCTAGCAAAATATAAAACCATGAGAATCCATTTCTTTTTCGTAGATAAACCCACGTCACGCGATTCGCGAGTCGCAAAATTTACACAAGATTATTATAAAATTTATCATTTTTAAGGGGTTATAATACAAAGAAATAGTGGCTAGTGGAAACGGTGGAAAAATTGTATAGATGTTTATTAAACGGACGAAAGGTTAGAACTGACCTATCCCTTTAGAGCCACGCAGGTCAAAGACGTCTCCAGAAAACGGGAGACGAAGGGCAAAATGCAGGGGAAGGGATCACCCCCACATCGCTAGGATGTAGAATTTATTTTAGTATTTAGTCTTTTACTACGCAATCACAAAATTTTTTCATTCACACACACTCGTGGGTGAAACCTCTATAGCAAGGGATACTGAAAGAAACGAAGGGGTATTAGGCGAAGGGGGTTGATACCGAGGACACGATATCTGTCACGATATCTCTCTAAATCTCTGTCCCGCCAATTTTTAATCGCCAATAAACTATTTTCTCCAGGACCCAACCCAAACGATCGAGGTGGTCCCGTGTCCGCGAGTCATGGGGCGCTAAAGACATACCCCAACCCCTCATTGACTCGGGGCCCTCGACGTCCCTAAGAGTAAAAACAATATATTGCCTTTCTTTTTCCTCATCGACGACATAAACTCGATCCAAAATCTCGATTCCCCCAAAAATTTCAAATTCCAAATTCCAAACTTGATCAGTCCTAGAAGCTGCTCGTTCGATCGTTCATCGTCGAAATGATTACAGAATAAGCCGGAATGAACAAAATTAAAAACTCGCAGTTCGTATCGCGACCTCTTTTCCGGAACAGCTGGTAATTTGTGTTAATGTAATCCGTCTAGAATATCGAATGTTATTCGTTCCTTTAACGCTGTGCACCGTTACACGCTGGATCGTACTGCGGATAGTGGGAAAGAGGCCTGATTATCTGAGGTAATTGGAAGTAAGGAAGGTCTCGGTAATCGAAAAGTCGGCTAATTGGGTGAGATAAAAGTGGCGAAACGCGAACCGTTTCGAGCATTTACCCTGAATTACACTCGATAATAAATTAATTGGAGGAAGCGCGGAGTATCGGGGGTTGCAAAGTCGCGAAACGAAGCGGGAAGGGTGGTTCGGGGTTTCGGTATGCCCGGCTCGTCGCGTTCCAGGGATATCGATGCGTTATATTCGTACACTGTCTGGTGTACTGTTTAATTCAAGACGACGAGAAGAAAGGAAGGGAGAGGGGAAATGAAGCAGAATGTTTTCCACCGATCCTCGTGCAACTCGAATATCCGCTGTTTCTCGACCGGTTTGTATCAACCACGTGTAAACTATACTCGCTATCGCGTTCCTATTTAATTTTCCGTCGACGATACCGCGGATAGAAACGAAAGCGGATTTAATTTCCGTTCACGAATAATTTCATTCGCGGATAAATAAATCGCACGCACGTGCGCCGTATTTTTTCTCCTTTTTTCCAGGGACCTTTTTCGCCGGGTTTTTTTCAAGCCAATAATTAGCTCAGCTCGTCCGAAGATTAACACGGTTTAATTGAATATAAAATTACACGGCAAGAAGGCGAAGCTCGCTCTCGTCCCGGCCGTGGCCGTTTCAACGGGAGAAAACGAATCTGGAAGTCAGACATTTCCTGGTTAAAGTTTTTCCCCTAATTATCCTGAGAAGAGGATTTACGGAAAAAGTTCACGTGGCATGGAATGCGCGTATCCCTTAATTTCCTTAATTTTAGTTCATTGTTCCTATTTTTCGTCTTCCCTCGTTCGACCAGATACACGGCTCACCGTTGCACGTTCGCAAAAACTTGCATAATTTGTTAACTCATTACCCCGTTCCTCGCGTGCGAAAAAGTTCTTCAAGTCCGCGTTGCAATTTACCCAGCATTTCTTTTTTATTAACAAGCTCCCCTATCTGCCGTGCTAAGAGCCCTGTAAAGGATACGAGATAAGAGTTCGAGAATAAGACGAAATGGGAAATAAAGAGAGACGAATACAGATTTTGCTATATAATTTCACTCGTCATGCGAGAAATTTTATTTTCAATTTTACAGAAAATTATTTCGCATTTCGTATCGGAACTTGCATTATTGGGTTATGCAAATTTTCCTGTAATATTCTCGATTTTTCGATATCTGTTTCTTCCAAATTGGCTGTTACCAGCGTTCAATAGCAGCGGAAAATATAGTTCTTTAAATTAAAATCGAGTATACGACCTATTCGATAAAAATAAGTATATATATAACATCGGTGAATCGAATTAGGAATTAATTTGAATATACGGATAATTATGCCGAATCGATGATAACCAAAATTAATATTAAAGGAGAAAGATAAATTAATCGTATTAATTATGGCAAAAAAATGTAATTTTTCATATTTCTTCTGCATGGTTATTCAAGCACGAGACGAAGATCTTGTTTCGTATTTCACCTGATGCATACAGAACAGGTCACAAAGCGTCTTGTACATTTTCAATACGCGAGTTGGCGTGTTACAACTATGCGGTGTTTAGTAGGAAACGTTTGAAAACCATGAAGTACAGCTTCTCTCGTGCAATTTCATATTCATGTCTGTTACGTCCATAAACTGTTTGCCAGAGCATGTAACGCTGTCAATTTGCAAGGGGCTCTAATCGTGCAATTCACCAACACGATTGCATCCAAGGTTTTTGACTACGTTTCCTCCTCTCCATTATTTTCAGTGCCCTAAAAACGTTTGAACGTGTGTTTCATGCCAATCGAACGAATTTGTCGACTTCCAGAGACGATTCTCTAACAAAGCACGCATTTTGGAGCGTGCCCCAATTTTTTAAGGGTTAATTAATTTCGGTCCTTCTTTCGTTCGATATTTATTTGTACCATTAATTATCGTTACTTAATTATACACGAATATATTTAAATAATTGTAATTTTTAAATTAAAAGAATTTTTGTCAAATAATTCGTGTGTAATTTGGAGAAAATTACTTAGCAGTGGAATATCACGACGAAAATTGTTATTTAATAGGAAAGAATTCGTGATTTTGGTAGATTCGAGGGTAATAGAAATTTAGGAAAGACAGTAGGTACTCTTTGCTGTATTTAAATTTCCCACGCGGGATAACACACAGTAAACTCCATTACCCGAATACCTACTACCGAAACGTACCACCATTCGAATGTTTCGTTATCCACTCCGATATGAAATTATGTGCATTAAATATTAAATGTATCGACATTTTGATCATGTTGGTTTCGGAGAGAATATTCGTACGGTATTAACCATATGAAACGAAACGCGATATGCTTTAGAAGCTAAAATATCGTCAAATTAATGTCAAAAAGGTGTTTAAGACGTAAGGAAATTAATGATTCAACGAAATTTAATGTATTAAAAAATTATTATCTGTTATTTGTTAGCAAAAATTTTGCGAAGCCTTACTATCGTCGCTAATATTATTATTTTTGAATTATTATTGTACAATATTTATTACACAGAGCGAATGTTCCTATATACTTTCAACGTTCAAAAAATTCCCCTGCACCAGAGTTTACGCGTCCTTATTAATTCCACTAATGAAAGTTCCACGGTGCCATAAACGACGCGTTAAAATTCGAATTAGAGATTCGAAACTAATTTCGATCCCGTACTAATTTACTTGGTATCGCAGATTTTTCGCACTTCCATTATCGCGAATATCGCTAGAGCGTGTCAGGGATTTCAATATGCGTATTCGCCGGTACGAAACTATCTGTAATCGTCCTTAAAACCAACCGAGCGTTTGCTCGATAATTAGCGTATGTTTAATCCCCGTGTCGGAATAAGACACAGGGAAAAATGGTACACAGAGGGAATTAGCGTATTGCATACCGCTGGAAAATGGATCCCAATAATAAATTCAACGTAATTGCGTGGTTGAATTTTTACGAGGGAATTTTGCCGGCCGTTCCGCGACACGCGCAACTGTTCGGATAATTAGTGAGAGTGCAAATGAATGTTTGTTATTATGACGTCCGTATTGTTGCCATAGATCATTCATTATTGTTCCATGTCCCCTATCGCCGATACGTTTGCGGAATATAAAATTGCACGTAGTCGTGTCCAATTAACGATACTTGGTGTAATTGACACGCTGAAAAATTGAAACGTTCATGGAGAGAGTCGTTTAATCTGCCGTTTCGTACAAGGCATGTAATTGTAGATTACAGGGAGGTGTTTCGTTACTATTACGTAAACCGTTGAAATATAAAATAACACTTTGCACGCGTGTGCAACTCGCCCGCTGTTCGCGGGATAATGAAGAAAATGCGCGTATATACGATGCATTTGTAAATGAGAATTAAGGCCCTAAGCCTGCGATATTACACCTGTACGCGGTATATATGTACCGTTAATACTATTCCGAGCAACTACGCGAAATAAATAAGAGTAAAGTATACGCTGTTTAAAGGGCGCGTTTTCGTTAACATAACAGCCGCTTTAAGTAACTTCGGATCTGCTGAATAAGTATTTCCATGCTGCAGGATTATAATAATAAAGCATAATTAATGGCACGAATAGCAACACGGTATAATTGTAATATCAGAGCGTAAATAATGAAGCTACCTCTCTCTAAACTGTACAACACTACAGTAGTACGGGATTAAAATAATTTTCGAAAAGTTTATGGCTTTTAACCACGCACCGAAATTCAAGAATTTGTTCAAATTTCGAGAGAAACTAATATTTGCATTATGGAAGGCCTTGGGACAAAATTGTGGCACAAAATCTCATATTAGCTCAAATGGAAGAGATTTATTGGGAGACACGAATTTGTTGTAATGGTGGACATAGATTTTAATATATATATATATTGATGTAAAAGTGAGTGATTTGTGTGAGAAAGAATGAGGATCGAGTATACGTGTAACGAATGAAGTGTGGTACAGATTGTGTATATTTGTGCAATGTGTAAAAGAATTTATTAAATATATATTAAATTAAATAAATATATTTACATATATTTATTTATATTTATATTGGATATTTATTATATATTATAGACATAATTAGATATATTTCATAGATAATTTTTACTCTCTGCAATAACATTATTAAATTAATATTTAGTATATTCATTTAAATATAATATTCAAATTAACAAAAATTTGGAATCGATTTATCGCGTAATTGGCGAGAAATTTGTATTATAAGTTGACTACTTTTGATCGATGTACGTTTTTCATATTTCTTCTTTATTAATAAATTTATAATTACCTAGCATGATTGAATAACAACTATCTCAATCGCAATAATAGTTGATAAAATTGCTCATTTTGTTGGTTGCTCAGCAGTAAATATTTTTCTTCCAGCGATATTATAAGTTTATATACTCGTCGTTTAATTCACGTTTCGTTGGCCGAATTTCCGCTCCATTTTCCCTGCTTTCACCTTTTTTAACGAACACGATATTTCGATAACGCGTTATTTCTCTAACAGAATTTCCGCGTAGCCGAAATTTCTTCATCCGCAGCGAAATTCGATATAATGAAAATGGTGATTTTGCGTCGGCGGACGAGCGAATTTCGTTGGAATTCCGCGTGTTCTTCGCGAATCTTTGAATCAATTCAAACTCCGCGGCATGTCCGCGCGTTCGTGCCGGCAAACGCTCGAAGGTCTGATAAGTATGCGGGGATTTTGATGCACTTCCGGCTGCGTGACTTCACGGTATGGATTCCACGGTTCGCCGACCATTCCGTGAAGACACGAATTAACGCGGATAGGAAGAAAGCCGCGCTAAAAGAACTCTCTCTCTATGAAGGGAATCTTCGTGTGATTCGAAGCATAAATAGAAACTCGAAATCTCCCACGTTCCGAGCGAGTCTCCATATTTTCTCGAAACGCGGCGAGAAATCGACGTCGAGATGCGAGCAAGGGAAAATCGATGGAATATTGCCATTCTCGGGCAACGCTATTTCATGTCTACTTACGTCTATATTTCTTCCTCATTTCCATTCAAATTACGAAGTCACTGTGATTTAAGGTACGGATTACATCGACTTTTTACTCGGAATTACTATTGTATTTTTTTATTCCCCACCGAAAGCAAACTTTCCTTGCATTTGTATTCGATATTCGATATTTTTACTATATAACTTTAATATATAATTTATTAAAGTTAATTTACAATATAACTTAATTATATAATATATTATATTATAATGTATTAGGCTCAAGTAGTGAAGGATATAATATATTCTAATATCAAATCAGAATTAATTATCGTTGGGGACTATAATCTGTCACGTATTCTATGCTTTTTGTTTATTAAGTGCTCAATGGTCTTATAAATTGTTCTGATATATTAGAAAAATTCTCGATCAATGTTCCAATTTTTCATTTTAAGACGATACAATTTTCTTCGTATACAACAACATAACACCGCTTTTGCATTCCACTCAGGTATTCATAGTATGATTATTAATGTTAGCAATACTTGTCCTACCCTAGATCTATTCAGCCAATCTTTTCACTTTGTAAAAAATTTGTTTTTTCTTATATTTATGCAAATCTCTTCTGTATATTTTTCTTTTTCTTTTTATTTTATTTTTATTTTTATTTTTCTTCTTTAGCATTAATTTTATACCTCACTGTAATAATTTTCTTGTAATTTTTCTAATAGGTTAATCCCGTATAAATAAATGAATAAATAAATAAATTATAATATATTATACAACTATATAATATATTTTACAATTATATACAACTATAAAATATAATACAACTATATACAACTATTAAAATAATTTAGCAAGTTGATTGCGAAATTTCCAATATTATGTTACGATCTTCATCGATAATACGTACGTATACTACGCGATGTGACATAAATTTTCTTCGTGCAACTGGTATTAACTTGGAAAATTATTTGACTTGTGCAAGCTATCGCAACATCCTGTATTATACCTACGTTGTTGTACCAAAGCCGGTTATTTTCGGTGATTTTTAGATTACGATCTTCCACGCAAAATTTACGGTATCCGTGCGATTTTTCGTACTTGCATAAATTCTACAGGCGCGTTAAAATTTGGTAACAATCGTTGATTGGATAACCGGAAGCTCCACAAATTCTGTTTCATAGGAGAACGGCGCATCGAATATCGGTTTATGGTGAACTTACCGTGCCTGATCAGTTGGAGTAACTCGCGAGAGACTCTCCTGTTTACGAGACCATGGAAAATTCACGAGCTACAGGTTGATAACCCAATAGTAATTCAAACCGGAACAAGGGTTTCGCTCCGTGTACGTGAATTTTTCTTCGAAACTGTGGAAATAATGGCGATGCAAAAAAAATCCCTTTGCAATAAATTTGCGGATGACGCGGACGCGAACAAATCCCGAAATCTATGATTTTTTTAAAACGATTCGCGCAGCCAATCGATTTCGCGTATTTCGATGGATCCGGAGGGGGGACTCATTATTTACGGAAGCTCGTGGCGTTTTTAATTTTCATGCGGTCCGCTTGGTAGCCGCTTCTCGAATTTTATCCAGCTTTTATTATTCCTCGCCGGGTGGTTGGTTCGGTTGTTTCCGATTAATCTGGCCACCACAACACTCGCTGTAAGTGTAAACAACGTGGCTACCAACTCGATCGTCTAATATAAAATGTATTTAACACGCGGAAGCTTGAAATATCCGATTCGAGCCTTTATTTTATTATTCCTCCTAACGCGTTCCTCTCTGTTATTTTTCCACGAAATGACAAAGCGATCGGCGAGAATTGATGCTCGGTAAAATATTTTTGGCGGTTATGTACTATCGTTCGAAATAGAGTAGATTCTTCGGGTGAAAATAAGGTGGAATGCTGCGATGGAAATGGAGAAAATAGATTTTCCCGGTATTGACGATTTTTATTAATTAGGAGGAACACAATGGCGGTAAAATTATCGTATTTGTTTGACACTAGATTTACGGAACCCACCAATTTGACGGAAGGGTTGCTCCAATTATACGATGGTAACAGGTTTAGTTAACTTATATAATATATAATTATTTTTAAATTAAACTAATCGTTAAAAAAAAGGCACGTGGTTTCCTTTATCTGTCAATTTGATATTAGTTGAAAATGTCAATATAATTGAATTTTCTAGTCAAATTCTATTAAATGGTGTCTTTAGAAATAGGTATACAGATAGCGTCCGTAAACCTAGTGTTAATAGAGGCGATATAAATGTAATTTTTGGGATACAGTGTCAACGAAGTTAATTTTTGTTTACCAGAAATATCGTTAATCGAATTTTCGTGGACATCATTTTTCGGTCGCCGGACTATTAACCTGCTTTTGAATATCGGTACTTACTAATTGGATCGATATAAGACAAATCGCAATTTAATTTAAACGTACTGTCATATTTTAAGAAATATACGTGTACAATACATAGTCGAAGATAAATGCTAAAATGTTCGAGTGGATTTAAATAATCGCGCGTGTTTTAAAATAATAACCTTATGGTCGTTAATGTATAAAAGGGTACGTAACGCGTTAACTTGGCATTGCGAAGGCTGTTGACATATTAAATTGAGTAAAAAAATAACCGCGATAATTTTACCATCGAGTAAACCAGTTTTTGATGTTTCGGTGTTAAATGATACTTCCCGCGCGTATTTAACGATGTACCGTTTATGTTCCGTTTATTAAAAGTAGCGGTCCACGTGAAGAGTGCTTCATTACGCGCGTAAATTCAACAAACCCTCGTTAGAGCGAAGCATCGTCTGGAAAAAATTTATTCTATTTATCAAAACTTCCAGCCACGTTGTGCCAACTTGATATAAAATCCACGGGTTTTCTAAATAATGCCGTAATTACAGTCATTCTTCAGCGAAAGCCTAAGAGTGTTTCGCTATCTTTGACCTAGGTCCTTCGTTACTTTTAACCCCGGCGTAGTATGGCAGAGTACTGCAGCTGCAGCTGCATCTGAGATGCGGTAGCTCTTTGTTATTTAAGCTTCTACTTAGTAATCTTCTGACTTATCCAGTAGCATATTTGAAGCTGTTTGAAGTGGCTCATAAAATTATTACAACAGTTCCTCGACAGAGGAGACCGGTGCTGCAAGTTTCGTCTTTAAAAGGACGTAAAAATGGCTGGAAAATAATGTCGCTGTCCTTTCCATTGCTGCCCAATCCATTGTTAAATTTGTCGCGCTTTAAGATACCAAGCTTACCTTCGTAATTCGTCCGTGCTCCAAAAATTGATTACATTTCCTCCAACCTAAATTTCAAAAGAAACCAAAAGTATATAGTGTGCTATTGCGAGCAGTGAAGGATACTAACAAAGAAAATAGTATTAAGAGTGATAGCATGGCGTATGGGTGTGGGGTCCTACTTCTAAGCGAATGCATGGGAATGCTCGGGCCGCTTCTCGAAAATCGAGGAATAATAAACAGCGGCATCGGGTTCGACTCGGGCGTTCAGGGCAACATTTAGGATGCGAAAAGGGCGAAGGAACAAACGATAGCGCGGAAAAATCATTTTGGCGGGATATCTATGACTGTATCGAGTGATCGAGAAAGAAAGCCTGTGCATGAAAAGGGAGAGTTTTGATTTTAAGTAAGGGTGCAAGGGCACGGGGGAGGCAGAACGCGTGTAGTCGAGACGTAGCGAATAGAGGATCGCGTGTTTGAGAGTTAGAGTCGAGAGAAACCTAGTGTAATATTTTAGTTAAATAAATCTGTTTCGTTATTAAAAAGGAGTCGTTGTTTATTAAACGCGCGGATCTCTGTTAGCATAGGATTAATCTAGCAGTAATCCTACGATAGCATCGATTTAATTGAACGTCTGTACATCGCTGTACCTACAAATTTCACGCTTGCATCATTATCTCTTTTATAATAATATTTTAGTCTAAATAAATCTGTTTTGTTATTAAAAAGGAGTTGTTTATTAAACGCGCGGATCTCTGTCAGCATAGGATTAATCTAGCAGTAATCCTACGATAGCATCGATTTAATTGGACGCCTGTATCTAAAAATTTCACGCTTCCATCATTATACCTTTTATCGGGGCAAACAGAAATTTATCGCGAGTATTAGGTTTCAATTCAACCTCGTAATTCAACCTCGACTTCGCAAGCTGCCGTAACGAAACCAGTATCTGAAATAATATTCCACCCCACGGAAACGAAACCTGTAGACGAAGCATCCAAACAGGGCTGCATCGTTTGCTTTCCCTTATCGTCCAACCACGAATAGCTTCCTATCCTGCGTCACAACAAACCACCCTAAACCAACACAACGCAGCCCCATATCTCGTTCGCCTTTAATTTCGTTCGCCAGTTCCTCGACATCAGCTTCTGGCGCAATTTTCTATGCGCCACCCTCGCCCCCTGATCCCGAAGCTCCGCTACCCTATCTATCGCGATTCCAGCTCATAGATCGGACGCCTCTCTCGCCGGATTAGCGCGACAAACGATGCGTAATTTTTATCGAAATTCGATTGGTTCCACGATGCCGGGTCGAACGGGGGGTCCGCGGCGGCTGCAGCCTGCCACGATCATCGTCTTCGCGATAACCAACCCCCGATAAGTCAACGCTTCCAGCGTGGCCAGGTTGCAGCTCGCCACGGTTTGCCGGAGTTTGCGGAAGGGTGATTGTTTGCGCGACGAACGACTAAGCTCTTCGGGTCCAACGGTCTGATAATTTTGCTAAAAATGAAACGGTAGCCCGGCCAGTGTGTTTTTGTCGTTGAAAGAAGCCCGATTTATGTACGCGGTTTTGGCCGCGGGATTGGAGGTTTTAATTAAGGGAACAGAAATTTCGCAACATTACCCGAGCGCTGCTTTTTTGGCGGATTGCACGGGGTGTTTTGGATAGGGATTTTGTTGCGAGCTAGGAATTATTCGGAGTTCGAATATGGAGTTTCCGAAGGAGGATTTAACGATTATTTCTTGCTGTAGCTTGGAAAATTTTCCACCGCTAGTGGATGTTTTATTGTAACATTTATGGGTACAGGGTATAGTTGAAATATTTCAATGCATGCAAGTGTACGTGTATGGTACGAGCTGGAAAATTTATTTCTTGTATATCGTATATCGATTAAAATATTTTGTTACGACGATTTAAATGGATTTAAATTTCAATCTTGTTAAATTATTTGATAGATCTTTTTCTGGAATTTCAATTTGTACTAAAGCGAGTCTAGTTTCGAACGTTCATAGTGCTCGAATAAACAGTCTCTTTAAGTAATCCTACTTCCCAAATTCCCCTCGTTACGTACATCCATTCTGACCAATTTGAGCTAATCGATTCCCAAAGTTCCACAATGAATCGCGAATTAATATCTTCCTTTATGAACTCAACTTTCTTCCCGGGGATTGCAGGAACTGTAATATTTGCAAACACCGCTTTCCACCCCTGCAAATTGACGAGTCTAGAAACAAGGGACAACCGAGTTTACGACGGATTGTGCACGCCGTCCTTTTTGCATCCCCGCTGGAAGCAATTTAAAAGATTTTCACCCCCAGCCCCGTTTGATACAATTGCTCGGCTGTCGAGCAGCTTTACAATTAAAGGCAACGTCCAAAGCGCGCGATCTTGCAATTAAGAACAGCAATTAAAATATCCCCGGGAT
>NW_016909027.1:109432-120202 GCF_001483705.2 Eufriesea mexicana | reverse complement strand
AAAGAATTCGGTCAGAGTCTCGCCACCCTGCAGGCAAATGATCTTCGAAAGAATTGTGTTTAAATCGCCGTTAATTATGGAACACCCACGCTGTCCTTCCTTTTCTTCCTTATTTCCACGGCTCGGTTAAAACAGGCGACAAAGCCACCAATGGTATTCTACTTGACCCTTTTTTTTGCCAGGCAATATCGCGGATCGATTGTTAATTTCGCCCAGCGTGGAATTTTTAATTCGACCTGCCTTTCGACTCGTGTGAATAATAAAATGGCGAGTATTAAATTAAGTATCGGTTGCTGTGATTTATTAGCTCGAATCTGAAAGGAGGGAGAATTATTTTAACGCTACAAAATTGTGATTCATTGTTAATAATATTAATGGATCAAACGAGAATTATCGATGAAATATATCTATTTTTGATCACTCCTTTGAACGATTCTCTCTCTCTCCAAAGTCTTCTCTCTATGAATCCTCACTGTGTTTCATTCTTTCCACTCTGTTTCATCGTCCCTGTTGGTTGTGCAGAATAATATACAATAGAATATCAGAATATAATATATATTTAATTAACAGTATTAGCGGGTTGCATACAAATTATTGACGATATAATTTTTAATATTTCGCAGTTCTTTTATTATAAAATATAATTTTTATATTTTTATTATTTGCTCGCTATCCCAAAGTCTTCTCTCAATGAATCCTCGCTGTGTTTTATTCTTCCCACTTTGTTTTATCGTCCCTGTTATTTGTAGAGGATAATATACATGAATATAGTATATATTTAATTAACAATATTAGTGGGTCGCGTAAAAATTATTGACGAAATTTTTAATATTTCGCAATTCTTTTATTGTAAAATATATTTTATAATTTTTATTATTTGCTTGCTCTCTCAACGTCTTCTCTCAGTGAACTCTTCTCTGTAATTCACCTAACCCACTACTCTCTCATTTATTCTCTCTTCTATCATACGTTACATAAAAATACGTCTACTATACCATACTTCATTCATTACACGTATACTCATTTTTTACAACCTAAATTCGCTTGCATAAACATTCCATGCATATTCGCCTTTCCATTCATTCTCTCTTACAGACACCACGCATATTTACACGAAGATATTTACACTAAAATCTGTGTTAACCATTGCCACAAGCTCGTTTTCCTCAGTAAATCTCTTCCATTTGAGATATGGAATTAATGCTGCAAACTTAATGTATCAAACACTTCGAACAACAGGAGATTATCCACTAACGAGTGAATTCGGAAGCACGAAATATCTTTCGCGAGTGAAAACCGCGCACAGGTAACGGAAGTAGCGAATTTAAAATGGAGAGCTGGGCAGTCCACTGGAAAATCAGTTTTACGATTGTTCGATAGAGTGGAGTACCGGGATCGTGCAGCCACGAATTGATTATTTCTCGAAGATCCCGCCACAATACCCGCATACCGCGAAACCAAGGCAGATAAGATCATAGAGGACCATCCCTGCGGCCACAAATTGGCCATTTTCCCTGCAAATACAGGCTGCAGGCTATCGGCAGCCATCGGAGATGCTCGAACGTGTATCATCGGGTTCTAACAATCGCCGTGGCGGATCGTAACGGAGAAAAGAAGGCTCCTTGGACCGACAGACTTTAACAAATGCGATTTTCGAAATGGTCGAGGCGAGCGGAACAGCCATCGACGTGAGCGGAATCGATCGATCGATCGATCGGCAACAGTATGGCCGTCGCGTAGGCACACTCGACGCGGGGCTGAAGTTTCGCCGGCTTCAGAATGAATTTGTCACCTGCAACGAGCACTTTCGAGTCACCGGCACCGCTGGAAATTCTATTCCGTTGAAATCCATAGCCGATCAGCCGCGGCTGCGTCCCTTTTTCATTTTTCCCGCGAGTATCCGCGAACCAAGCGAGAGAGGGCAAAGTCGATTCTGACAGTTCCCGAATGGCGAGCCGGTTTCGATTTCGCGATCCGAACTCGCCGCTAAAAACGTATTTAAAGTTTCCCTTTCGCGCAAAGGGGCCGCGCTGCGAGCAGAAATGGAAAATCGGTCGCTTCGCTCCGATGGATCCGGTCGAATTTGTTCCAAGTGGCTACGGGAAAGTGAATCGTTCTCAGAGGATCGAGTAGACGGGAATATTGCCGGAGAATCGCGTGTAGCCAAAGTTTCTTGCGTTGCTCCTGTTTATCAGAGTAACGGAGCTGGGATAGGAGTTAGCTTTGCATAATTCGACGAATTCGGTGAATAGTTCGTTTATTTTTGACACGGAGTGCTAGATGCTTGTTTGGTTAAACATGCGTTTGGGTTTCGAGAGACGAATTCCTGTCTGAAACTTGCATTGCATACGTGGTTACGGTGGTAGCCTCTTCCGGGAACAGGTGGAACGAGGTTCTTGGATATTTAATTTTGGGGAAGAAGAGGATATTATTTGAGAAGAAAATTATTTTTAAAATCAATTTTGTTCAAGAAGTTTGGCTGTTTGACCGAGTTTGTAGGAAAATATGAAATTTATCGAGATTTATATCGGGAAAGGATGAAAAGTCCCGCGAAAGGAAATTCGTAAATTAATCCTGAGGATTTCATGGTTTGAATTTTATTCTTTCTGGAGGATATTCATTTTCTCGGAATATTACTTTCTCTCCGTGGATATTAACTCTTTGTGCTGCATGTGATTTAATTATGAAAAATTGTACATTAGAGAAGAATTTAATTTTAGTTTATATATATATATATAGAGAGAGAGAGAGGGACACAAAATTCAATTTTTCAACAAGTATATAAATTTTGTACGCGCTGGAACGTGTCATATGCAATTTTAATTGCTTGAAAATTGTACCTCGTCGTTGCGCAGTATGACACGAAAAGTTATTTTTCAATTATAATAGGTTTAACAAAATTATTTTACCAATGATAAAATAATTATAATATCGACAATTATGGTGTATTATTTTTATTATTATGGTTTATTATTGCACGATGCATTGCATCAACTGTGACTAAAGAAATCATAGGTTATCTAAATACGTTACAGCGAACACGAGCGTCGCGCCGCTCTTTTTCACAGCGAGGGAAACGCAAATTTTGCGACCATCCCTCTCAGGGAATTGCTGTTCCCTTCGTAACTACCAGTAAAATTGGATTGCCTGGCATTGTGCGCAGGCTAAAAAGACGAATCGAATATTGTGATTCGGGGATCACAAGAAATTGCAGGAAACGTTCGTCGGGTCGGTGGTGGCGCTAACGTAATTTGTGTCTTTGAAAAACGCTCGGTACTCGTGCTATCGTTCGATGGCCGCCCTCAAAAAGAGAAGGTCCAATGTTTTTTGACCACTGAACAATTCTACATAGGAAATTTTTATTCCCTCTTTTCCTCTCTTTTTTATTGGCCAATACTCAGATCAAGCGACGTTCAATCTTTGAAAGTACGATTTCAAGTTTCGATAGTTCACTTCGATATCGAAAATCGACCCCATAGAATCCATTGTTGTTATTCGTTCCAAGGAACAGATTTTAAGATTCCGTTCGTTTTTCCTGAATTTATGAATCAAGATAAATTAAGTTTCTTTTTTATTGGCCATTGCTTGGATCAAGCAACGTTCAATCTTTGAAAGTACGATTTCAAGTTTCGATAGTTCACTTCGATATCAAAAATCGACCCCATAGAATCCATTGTTGTTATTCGTTCCAAGGAACAGATTTTAAGGTTCCGTTTGTTTTTCCTGGATTTATGAATCGTGACTAATTAACTCTCTTTTTTATTGGTCACTGCTCAGATCTGTGAGTGTTGGTTTTATATGTGCGAATGCGAATGAGTTTGAATAAATGAAATTCATTTGTCATGATATAAATATAATATCTGCGAGTGCAGTCTAGTATGAATGAGGTTTAAACAATGTTTAGAAGAATGTGGCAGAATAAAACAGTTCTGTGAAAATCGTCAAAGAGGAAACATGGGTATGTAAATAGGTATGTTAATAAGATTGAGAGAGAGAGAGAGAGAAGAATTTTTTTAGAAAGTGTCAATCAGTTTATTGCTTAAAATAGTTTATTGCTAGTTGTTTTCATTATTTAAATATTTTTATCTAAATATACTAATGTGTTATCTGTTAAAAAACGTAGAATATATTGGTGTTCATTTTTGTCCACAAGATTAAGCTATATTCAACTTTGAAAATACGATTTTAAGTTTCGATAGGTGACTTCGATATCAAAAATCGGCCCCATGGAATCCATTGTTGTTATTCGTTTCAAAGAACAGATTTTAATTCTCTCTTCATTTCTACCGTATTTTTGAATCGCGATGAATTAATTCTCCTTTCTATTGGCCAATGCTCAGATCAAGCGGTATTCAATCTTTGAAAATACGATTTTAAGTTTAGATAGGTGACTTCGATATCAAAAATCGGCTTCATCGAACCCATTGCTGTTATTCGTTCCACGGAACAGATTTTAGTTTCCCGTAAATTTTTCCTGTATATATGACCCGCGACGAATTAACTCTCCTCTTTATTGGCCAATGCTCAGATCAAGCGGCGTTCTTTGAAAGTACGATTTTATGATTCGATACTTGACTTCGATATCAAAAATCGGCTCCATGCTATCCATTGCTGTTATTCGTCTCAAAGGCAGATTTTAATTTTCTGCTCATTTCTCCCGTATTTATAAATTGCGAAGAATTAATATGACGCGTGGAGAAATTTTATTCTTGGATTTCAAACGACGCGTTGGACATTGGAGTAGCATCGTTGATTATTACTACGCGATTCCATTCGCACGAGAGAATTTATTCCCGCGATAATCCTCGCATAATTTATCAGACGGATGCGCGATAAATTTTTATCGCGCACGGAAACGATTGACAGCCTACGGAAACTCGTTTCCGTACACGGCCGTGTAATATTAAGTCGCGGAATTCTCCGTGTTAACGCGGAGCCACGAATCCGACCGCGAAGGATCGCAAAAAGTTCATGGACACGCTTCGTCCATACGAAATCGGCATTGCGATCCACGTCCGATTAAAGCAGCGAGCGCGAGGAGGATCGATGGATCGATCCGATCGACGTTGTCTCAGTGACGGATTCGAGCGGAGCGAATTGCTATCGAGAAACAATCGACAAACAGAATTACGCTTTTCGATTCCGTTCCGTTCGTTTTCATTCGCGTTTGTTTGCGTGATAGATCTCCGGTGAAATAGCAAACGCTGAAATTGATTAATCGGTTGATTAATCGCTCGATTAATCGAGGTATCGTGCACTTCTGTTTTTTCATAGCTGTCTCGTTTAGAAGAAAATGAAAATAATAACGGGGAATCGTGTTATAGGGAGTTTATTCTCTCGAATATCGATTCGTGGATATCGATACAGATTTTCCTCGATGCACAGTGCAGAGTTGACTAGGTTCTTGTAAACCGAACGTCATACAAGACGAGACCGGTCTGATAGTTTTGGTCCTACGACATGAAGCTTCGTTCTAAAGGCGAATTTACATTTTACGTTTTAGACGTGCATCGTGAATGATTCATCCACTGTAAAGGACGTAGAGATTGTATTCGTCTGAATCTCATGAACAGTGAAGTGAACATTCGATGTTATCAGTGAACTGAGACTACGACTAGAATGTATGAGGGCACCCTACGGGGATTATGATTCAGCTTTTGCAATTCCTATGGAACAGCCAGTTGCTATTCTGATGACCGTCTTGCTATGATACATAGCAAGTAGAAGGACGCAAGGAAGGAATGCGTTTCGTTTTGGGCTTGCTACTGAGTGAACTCGTCGGTAAGGCTTTCTAGCAGGCCCTGCCTTAGACGAGGGATACTTAGGTAGCATAGGAACTTGTATTTATGGGAGTCGAGGATTCGCTGAAGACTTGTGGTGAGAGTATAAACGTTGGTCGTTGCAAATGTATAGCGAAAACTAATACGATAAATTCGGCCATTTTTCATCTTCCTCGTTCATTGCGAATGAGTGATACAGATATCGGAAGGCTTCAAGCATAAATTCGTCTCGATACTAATCCCTTCTAACATTGAATCTGAATAAACCTTAACACCTTCTATAATATCGTGTGCGACTCGTCGTAGGAAATCGGGTCAAACACGAATATCACGGGCGAGAGACGTGGTGCGTTGATAGGGCGTAAGGTAAACATCACGGGCCAAGTTCGTGGTTCATTTTGATGGTAAATGGCTCAGTGTGCGACTGATTTTGCCATTTTATTGATTGTTCCACGCCTCATCGTAATTTAAATGATAAAGCAAGAAATTAATTATTGTGGGATTCCTCCCCAGGGCGTTATTATGAATAAATTCTACGGTGTTGCCCTATTGGCATGTCTGGTGGCTGTCTTCCTAAGATAGCTAGCAGATAGAAGGATGCAAAGAAGGGATGTCTATCGTCCTGGGCCTGCTAGTGGACTCGTCAATAGGGCTTTCTAGCAGGCCCTGTCTTAAACGGGGTATACTTAGGTAGCATAGGAACTTGTATTTACGAGGATTCACCGAGGACTTGCGAGGAACCTGAAACCTCCATTTTCCATCTAACCATGAGACTGTAAACGTTGGTCGCCAGATCCTCGTAAAACAATACCACATTTCGTAATTTCCTTCAACCCCCGCAAGATTCGAAGCTCCAAGGGAAAAACGGACATGGAAAACAATGAAATTATTAATCGGAAATTATCGGTCCTCTCGCAACAACGAACGAGGCATTACGTAAATAATAAGCTTGCAGTGTACAAGACGGCGATAGGTAGCGCAAGTTTCTGGTACATTGAGCGAAGCTGGTGCACGTCGAAGCGAAGTCATTAAGAGCCGGACGTGTCCCGCTGTCCGTCGAAATTTCTAATTGTCTAATGTCAGTGGGCGGAAATTAAAATCGATAACGTTGCAACAAAGTCGAGGGACAGACGCGGGGTTAGTTGGAGCGGCAGGCCGAGTTTCGAAGCGAATTTCCAAGCGAATTTAGCCGGGCGACGACGTTCGACGCGTCGCGTCCCCGCGGCGAAGTATTATCGAAAACACGCGGCGTGACGGGCAATTTTTGCTACATCGAATTTCGATAAATATCGAAGTCGAACCGGCGCAGCGATGATCGAGGCGATCGGAAGCCGCGCGCCAGTTTCCGCTATCGCGCCGCACCGCGGCGATAGGACAGTTGCAACCAACGAAAGTTAGACGATCGTTCGACTTTGCTCGAGGAACTCGCGTTAAATGGGTCAGTCGATGGATAATTTACTTGTACACGGGTAACCGTGGTCTTACGCGTATTTGCATGGGTAAGAGCTGGCCGAACGGTTTCGAATTGATGTCAAATTGCCCACCAAATTCCAACGCCACTTCCAGTGGCCTCCGAGTACTCCGGCTCAAACGCGATCAAATATTAACTTTTTTCCTCGTACTGGGAAACGAGAAATATGCACATTGCACGATTAAACTGGGCTAAAATTATCGATAAATTAATACTGTTCGATTATTGCCTTCCGAGTACTTTCATTCGCGAACAAACATTGAAAGTTGTTTTTTCGTGTCAGATAAATTTATATCCGATGATGCAACGAGAAGAGGTTATGGTGGAATAGAACATTTCATTAACCACGGTATTGTACGATCCTGAATGTTAGTAAAAGATATGTAAAATGAGAAACGTCATAAAATTACAAGCGTCCATTTATAAATTAAAACAGAAACAACAGACACTCGATACGAAAAATGTAAATATCTCCAACAGGTTTAACACGGAATAAATTATAATTAAGAAAAAATAAAGTTATAGCTGGATATGTACAATATTTTTATCGCCTAAAACGTGAGAATCGTGAGAAATGTGAATGTGAGTCTCGATGGAAGAGTGAGACTTCTTTATTTATATACTCTATGGTGTAAATACAAAGCGTGACAGAGAGAGGAGAAAATTCGGGAAAAAGTGAATTGATTTATTTCTTCAATACTATATCATTTTCAGTTTATTACTTTAATATATTTTGTATAAATAATATACTTTGCATTTCTGGTTAAAAATAGCGAAAGGTATTCTAGTCCCATTCTACCTAAAAGAAGCAACAATCGCAATGAATGCAATAATAAGTACAATAATAATCGCGTGATAATGAAATTGCAAATTCAAAGAACTTCTACGTAGATTGAAACTGCAGTAAGTACCTCGAAACGAGTGAGACAAGCAGTCAAAAGATGATTCCTCAAAGATAAAATAATTCTCCACGGTCTAATCTTTTGTCGAATCGTATCACCTGTTCTCGAAGACTTTGTAGGGACTAGTAATAAGACCTTAGAATTAATGAGTAATATGCAGGGGTTACTCCAGAGAAATTGGCACCTGAAGGTTGCCTATACCTTGCTTAGTAGATTTCGTCTTTTACATCGCAACGAACGCGATTCTTTTGCTCGCGTTTATTCTACTGGATTTACCGAGTTCTCGTTCAACAATCGCCCAACGTGCTTCCCGTTGTTACATGAATTCTGCTACTGAAACCATCGAGTGGACAGAAAGTAACGTAGTCCGATAAGCAAAGTACAGACTGTCAGTGGCGATGTCTGGATCTGTCAAACAGGCACTCGGCGTGAATTTTCCTTGCAAATGACTGAAAACTACGCTGTCTAAGGACAAAGGGGGAGAGCAAAAGAGGTCGAGGGTTTATTAGAATTTCAAAGAGGAAGATTGATAAATAAAGGCATCAGGAACGTTTCATTTGCATTTCTTTAGACGGAATTTATTACTCCACGCCGTGGACGTGTATCGCGAGGTTTTGATCCGACTATTGCGTGACTTTCTCAAAATGTGATGAAATGGCATAAAATTAATCAGCGCTTTATCTAAATCGCGAATTGTTTCGCAAACGTTACAGTGTTACTCGGAGAGCCGTTAATTTGACTCGTTAACGGCTTTTAACGGGCAAAAGCGACGCTGAAGTTGGACAGATTTTTCTCGTCGCGATAAACTCGATCGTTGAAACAAGAATTACGGATGTGTTGCAGAATGTTAACTTCCGGGGCGCTTCGGGCTGTTTGGAATAGTTCAGGACATATTTCATTAACCTGACGTTTGAACTGGTTAAACAGTTAAACAGGTTCCGAACGTTAGTCGAATTACCCTTAACCTTTCGCCAAACTTCTGCAATCAAAAAATCCGAATTTCGCTTAATACAATGAAACGCTTTAATTCGCGAATAATCGTTAGCAAATTTTTATCGCGATAATATTTTTTCGCGGTGATTCCAATACTCGTTCGCGTGCATGACAGTATTGGAAGGTTTATATTTCACGTGCTTGGCAAATGATATGCGCGTACTTTAAATTAAAATATTTGGAACGGTATAATATAGATATATTGCAATAGGAAAATTTTTAGATCGTATCTGTGAAGAAAACACCATTGACTGGAGAATAAAAGGTTCCAGTTTGATATTGACTTATCAATAATCGTCTTACGACGATTTTCTATTCAACTCACTAGCGCCACCATGACCCGTATCTCCAGTCACCGTAAGTTTTCTAATCTCGCTGATAAATCCTGGAATTTCCCTGTTATTACTGATTCTACATCATCTAAGATATTTCAGTGTAACATTTACATTCCCCTTAGTATAGTATAGCATAGTATACATAGTATAGTATAGCAAATGAGTAAAAATTCTTCATTCGAATATTTCCCTTATTGGCGTATTTTTAAATTTCTTTAATTATAGCAATATTTACGGCACAGTTGTACACCTACGCATATTTAAACCTTTTGATCTTCGATCCTTGTTATACATTTATTCCATACAGTCACCATTATCTGGAATTATACATTCCATTATGCTTTCCAAAAAGGTAACGTATCTGGAACACGTGAATAAATTTGTATACGAGGTGCTGTATATTCCTGCACTCGAATCCTCGCATGAATCCACAATTTATTTACCCTCGACCTACTTTGCCGCGTACCTGTTACCAAAATTGAGAAACGAAATTAAGAAATATGCTAAAAATGTGCCCGAAAGACGAGCTTATCGGGGCAGTCCGTCAATTTTCCTCGTAGTCCATCGGCTCATAGTTGTTTAAACAATTCGCTCGTTTCAGGACACGAAGATTTCGTTTCATAAGACAGCCAGGTGGTCGCGCAGGGGCTGTTATTCGGTCAGACGGCTGACAGTTCGATTACGAGCTACTCGGCCGGCTTGCGTGGGCGGGTTTAAAAGTTAAAAGCAAACTAGTTTCGTACACGGCGGAAAATGACTCGTGCAAAGCAACGTTGCGCAAAATCAACAGAATTATTTGCCTGATTCGACTGTGCCACGACCGCGGAACTATCCGGTTTCATTCGTAACGCAAATAGCAGTGGTTCCGCTGAAAGTAAATGTAAAACGTATTGCGGCCATTTCGATCGAGGATTCCCATTTTCGAAATTGATTTAGGCAGGAAATTTTCGGGGATATTTTTAGGTTCGTCAATGATCGATGACAAATATCGGAGAACGTTTTCAAGTTTGATCGAAGAAGCGATTGTTTTTAGAAGAAAAGGAAAAGGATGTTGAAATTAATCGAGAATAATTATGCGAGTCAAACGATACTTCATTTTTGATATATTTTTGAAAATTACTCGGATACGTAAAATACGATAAAATATAGCGGAATAATTTTAGGATCGTTTTCATGAAATATGTCTGACAATGAATCATCTGCTTCTACTTATAGTTTGATATCGTCGAACCATATTTTCCTGCTCCTTTATTTTTCATTATCCCCCCCCCCCCCAAAAAAACCTATGC